>NC_056729.1:1681219005-1681391505 GCF_019279795.1 Protopterus annectens
AGACCTTCTTCACTTATCGTTTACCAATCACTTTCTTGTCTATCTCCCACCTATACTACCATCTCATATAAAAAAATAGAAAAATATTAAAAAATAGGTGGGAGTCTATCCCCCAACAAATACATAATGCCCCTTCTATCCCACTGCCTCCAGGACAACCCCTCTTGATGTTTTTCTTCTGTGTTCTCCTCTTTGTTCATCTGCCCATTTTCAGTCTTCTTTCTGATCTTTAATAAAGCCATCAGGGTGTCCACATAAGGATCCTTCCATATAAACATTATAAACCTCTTTATTTTTTTTTTTTTTAATTTTTGATTATATATACTGCACAGTCTGCCACTTTAAACCTTTCAAGAGTGAACACATAAGAAGTAATAGAAAGCTTCAGGCTTTTGAGTATTAATTCACAAGTTCCTAATGCTGACTTTTACATACTTTAAGCTTTTCCCTTAAATGGGCTTGCTTTTAAAAATAACTTTGCTGATACTTATTCATCTCAAATAATCTATGCTGGGCTTATCTGCATATACATCTAATGTTACTTCTCACAAATAATTGCAAAGTACGTGTCTATGAATACCAGGCGTTATCTAATAAATTCTAGCATAACTTTACCTCCAGTCAATGTGTGCCCAAAATTTTGACTTGTTTTTTTATATAGAGTTCATAGTTATTCTTCAGTTTTGAGTTTAAAAAGGAAAAAAATGTCTGAGCATACCCCTTAACTCCCACTGTATTTTTAAATGCAACCATCACAGAAAAAGACCATTTTATAACACCCAGCATTTATTTTCCATTCATTTCTCTAGTTTCCTTTAGCACTAACATAGGCTTTAAAGAAAACCTTTCATGTAAGGAGGTCAGTGCTTGAATGTACCTTATACTGGCAGTAAGCCTTAGTTTATACAATAGTCTCCATAGCTGTCACCAAAGTATTCATTTAAAGCACCTTAATATCCTAAAAACAAAATGTGACCTTGTGGATCACCTCAGCTGCATGTTTAACCAATGCACTAGAGAAACTATTTAGGCTAAATCTTATGTGCTCACTTATCAGCTATCAGCTGTTTATCCTCCTTCCATACCTTTTCTTTTAATGGGTCAGGCACAACATCATTCATATGTTGCTTTTTATGCCACATTTGATAAAATTATTTGATTGCATCCACCTCTTTCTGTTTTATTTGTGACATTTTTCTCTAGTAGCAGATTTGCCATTTTTGGGAACTGCCTGTCATAACAGTGTGACAACTGTCTTATTTCAAAAACTGATTAATCAGTACTGGGTTATCAAGCAATAAACCCTCTTTTTATTTAGACATGCAATTAAAAATACTACAACTGTTGCTCACTGTTATAAGACAAAATTTAAAGTGAAAACATGCTTTACAAAATTTCAAGTATGTCATACAATTTACTTTTTCCCTTGACTGTAACATAAAGTAGTCATTATTACATACTATACAATGGCACATCTATCAAATGGCCACACGTTAAATAAATCCTCTTTCATAGGTTCATAGGTAGGTACTAGGCTATCTGCCCAAAAGCATTTATAAGCCTAGCCAGAATGTGTTGGCTTTTGCCGCCCCCTTAGATTAGTTCCCTGTGCCTCTGTCCAGCAGAGCCATTGAAGTGATCCCCGGGGTAAACTTTCTGTTTCTTTAAAACATGTGGTCTACCTGCATAACTGCTTGCTGTATGTGTCTGTTAAGGGAAAGGGCTTCTTTAATATGTGTCCCACTGAAACACCACGGATAAAACATATGGCAGAAAGACATGACTGCAATGACAGTATTATAAGGCAAAGAGTCAAGAGCCTGTTTGAATGAGGTTGCATCAGTTCCATTAAATGAAGATGTGGCAAAGGTGGTGGGTAAACCGACAGGTACAAACAAACACAGCTGAGCACTTGAGAGGATAGAGTTGCTTGTTTTTTTCTAGCTACTCTACCAATAGATTTAAAAGCATTGATCTCAGCTAATGATAAGAAGGTGTATAAAGAAGGTCTCGCATTTTTATAACATTAGAAATGAAGAAAAAGGCTTAATCTTAAGATGCTTAAGGAACAGGCCGAAAGATTCCAACGCCCTGAACCAGCTCATTCTTACCCCCACTAGAGGAAGCAACATCCTTGGCCTGGTTATTACTAACATGGGCAACTGTTGCTCTACACCAGTAATCAATTCCTCCCTGGTTAGATCTGACCACAAATTAATCACTATGGAAATCCTCATCTCACCAACACCCCCCTGCAAAGGTAATCAGCATGAAAAACATCTCCAAGGCTGACTTTGGGCTGCTAAAAACAGAGGTGGCAAACTTCACGGCACCCATGCTAATGGAAAATAGATGCATGACAGCCAAATCATACACCAGTGCACTGCACGAACACGTACATAAATGCATGCAACTAGCCATACCCAACAGAACCAAGAAGCTCTCCTCTAAAAAAAGAAAGCCAATCTGGAAACTCTACAACAGAAGGAATAAACTGTTGCAGAAAAAGGTGAAATCCCAAGACTGGAAAAACTCCCTTATTAGCCTCAACAAGAAGTTGTGATCCCTCATCAAAACTTCTAAAGCCAGCTATGAAGACAGAATTGTGGCAGACATGAAAAACAACCACAAAACTCTTCTTTAGTTATGTCAAGAATATCCACAGCAATACCCAGATTTGCTCTGTGGTACTGCCTAATGGTACCACCTATACTGAGCCAACAGATATTGCCAACATACTGGCCAACAGATTCAGTGTCAACCTCCCACCCCCCCCAAAAAAGACCAATCTCAATACTGGAAGAATGCTAGGCACCCAGCATCACTGCAGCATAGGTTAAAGGTGCATTGTCCAAGGCCAAGAATACAGCTTCCATGGGACCCAACAATATCCCTGGCTGTGTTCTGCATGAACTACAAAGTGAACTGGCACCACACCTGTGTGCCCTGTTCACTCACAGCCTCACTTCAGGCTTTGTTCCTACCAAATGGCACACTGCTACAATTATCCCTCTACATAAAGGGGGAGCAACTACAGACCCTGGAAATTCTTGCCCCATTAGCCTGACGAGTCTGATATGTAAAGCTATGGAGCACATCATCATGGACCTAATTAACAATGATATAGGGAATCTCCAAACTCTAGATCCCACAAAATTTGGTTTTGTGAAAGGTAGATCATGCCTGATAAACTTGGATGACTTCTTTGAGTTAGTCACCAGAGCTGTGGATGAGGGTAAGGCAGTTCATACAGTCTACCTTGATATGACCAAGGCCTTTGATACCATTCCTCACTCAGGAATTATTGATAAACTCACCAAACTAGGCATCAACCCCTATATCACTAGGTGGGTTGCAAACTGGCTCACAGATAGAACCCACAGTGTGAAAGTAGTGGACTCCAAGTCAGACTTCCGACCATTCACAAGTGGAGTCCCACAGGGATTGGTCCTGGGTCCTCTCCTGTTTGGCATCTACTCCTCAGAGGTCCAGCCAACACACAGGGACCTTTGCTGACCAAGTTCACAGATGACTGCAAGCTGGAGCCAATATTAACTCCCCAGGTGATGCAGACATCCTACAGAAAGGCTTCACTGAGACCATGGCTGGTGTCAAAACCATGGCCTTAAGCTTAATGCCAAACAAAATGCGTCATCATCCCCTTTGGGATAAACTCAGTTCCCACTAATTGCCACATTAATGGTAGCCCTCTGAACACTGAAGATGTTATAAGAGATCTGGGGACACAGGTTGACAGCTACTTCTCCTTTGACCACCACATTGTCACTGTGGTCAGAAAGCCCTTCTATGTGACCATCTCATTACCAAGGGTTTTGCATCCTGTAAGAAAGAGGTCATCATCTCTCTCTACTCTCCCCTTATTAGACCAATCATCGAATATAATGCACCGTTTGGCATGTATCTCACTAGACACCTGCAACAGCTGGAGAGGCTACAAAAGTACCTCATGAAGAGGATCCTATGCCTTAAACACATGTTCTACATGGACAGATTAAAAAAACTCCAGCTATTCTCTGTCTCATATCGTCTACTAAGAGGCGACCTCTGCTTGACTTACAAAGCCATGTCTGACCCAGCTCTGTTAGAAATGCTACATCTAAAGAAATCCCAATCCCTCCACACCACATGCTCCAGAGAGCTCAACCTCATTACCACAATCAACAGAACATGCTGTAGGGACAGGTTCTTAACCCAGAGACTGCCCATGCTCTGGAATATACTTCCCGTACATGTCAAGCAGAGCACCTCACTGGCCCTCTTCAAGAGAAATTTTGAAGAGTGGATGGGAAATAGAAAGTTTACCCCGGAGATCACTCTAATGGCTCTACTTGATGGAGGCACTGGGAACTAATGTCGGGTGGCACGATGCCAGGGCATTCTATGGCCTAGGCTTGTAAAGGCTCTAGGGCCATTAGCCTAGTACACACCTATGAACCTATGAAGAAGGATATCTTTAATGTAATTACTGTAGTATTTACCCTTAAACAGCTTTAAACATCTTGACATTGGAGAAGAACACAAAAGAGCAGAAATTTTGTAGAACATCAGGTTTAGTTCATACTGCCATATGCAAATGAAACAGTAAAAGAAAATAAATTTCATTTAGCATAAGGCTGAGAGAACACCTTATCAGAAACAACTTGTTTACATCTCTGGCTAAACACGAAGTTGATGTGACCCATGTGATTAAATTTTCTCTCAAAGTTTTAAAGGTGATTAAAACAAATGCCTTTGGTGGAAACTATACAGACCAGATTTTCCAAGGTTCTCAGCATAAAGTGTTGATTAAATGTAACGTATTCTTTAAGGCTTATGTTAATGATAATAAGAACAATGCCTCTCAACTGTACAAAATGTCCAGACTATTTATTTCATTTTTTTGGGTCTGTTTTTCATTAAATTGTGGTTTTCTGGCAAGTTAATGGCAAATCATTAAAGAGTGAAGTTAGAAAATAATGACAGACATTTGAGTTTCAGACTTAATATCCTTCAGAAAATTCACGCTAATGCAAAACCTGTTATTCTGTCAACTTTCTAAGAGCAATATTTAAAATTTGTCCCTATTTTTGGGCCTTTGTCCTACTTTTATTTATGGTTTTGTCCAGATTTCTTGATTTAAGAGGTTGAGAGGTATGATGAGAACTAGAAAACTAAGTAGATAGATAATGATTATCAAATGCTTTGTTATAAACTGTCTTTTTCTGTAGTTTGTTGCTACAGTTATAAAAGTGTTTTAGGGATGTGCTTGGATATTTTGTTTGTCAGTCTATCTAGTCATTTGTCCTTCTATTATAAAAACAATCTTAACTCAATCTTACTTTCATTAAATTATTATGTTTGCCAGAACAACAGTTTATTTTTTAACTTTTTGTTTGCAGAAAAATAAAAAAGATGCAGCATCCAAAATGAGCAGTTCAGCTCTTTGATATTGCAGGCGATGAGATTTGTGTTGTGTCGCAAAAGTAGAAACAGGCATTATAGTTCATCTAAGGTCAGCTTGATGTGACCTCTACCACTGTATGATTCCATTACTTAAACTCAAGGCATCCTGATACCTTAATAACTAATGAATGCTATCTAGTAATATTCTTTACTCCCTGAGGCCTTCCAGATGTTTCTTAATAATCACATGCATCAAATATTTGATTAATTATTCCACAAATCCTCTCCCTTTCTGACAATGAATGCTTTTCCTTGTCAGATTAAGTATTATGTGCTAACTCCCTCAGTCCATCTCTTTTTCCAGGGCTAAGTACCAGCAGTCCCTGAACAATATGTTAGCTATTGTGACTAGTAACATCTTTGTGTAAGCAGACAGAAACACAGAAAGGAGGGTGGAAAAAAGATGCAGTTTTCAGTGTTTTTATAAGCTAATGTTGTAACATTTATGTTTCAGCCACTAACTGTCTATGTTGTACATTATATTTATCCTGTCTGTGATTTATTCCATAAAATCCTTGGATTCCTAGGTCTTTTCCTTAAAAGGGACCCTGTGGTCCACTAAAATAGCCCAGTTATCACTGTGAAGAAAATAAAATTAAGTCAACTTGTGTAACTAGGATGTAATTGGAAATAAGAGAGTTGCTGTCAATCTGTGGTCAAGTGGTCCATTTATTTTAGAATTCTGGTAAAAGGATCACATGTTAAGTGCTGTAGGTTACACAGCCAGGTGAAAACACTAAGACTCGGATTCTCTATAGTTTGCACGGCGTGCAAGATCGGTGCAGGAGCTCAAGCAGGCAATATGTCTGCCGTGCGATCCAGGAACAGCCTGCAGGTGCATGCACGCGCGCTCCTGCACGGACTAAGCCCTTGTATGCAAATCAACCCATTTGCAGGAGAAAGCTATCTAAATGAGGTGATTTTGTAAACCAGGAAGTTTGCAACCGTCCGTGCAGGACTAATGCTATCTGCAGAAATGTACTCGGTTAGTAACCGAGTACATTTCTGCAAAATCCAAAACGGAGCTGTGACAGCTCCAAATAAAGGCTGCATATCCTGCATAACCTTTTCTATACATCTCCTCCTCAACCACCTTTAATCTATGTAAACATATGTTATCTCATATATACAGTATGACCAAAAAAAAAAAAATCTCCATTATTCCTTGTTTGAAAAGACATTTTATCTTTTCTCTCTGTTTCAATCTTATTCATATTTGTGTATTACATGTATTAACTTACTCTGTTTTATAAATGTTATCTTATTATGCCTATTTCTGTGCAAACTTGTAAAAACCACTGGAGCTTTTCTCCCCGGGCCTCCACTGAAAATAGACATAAATCCAGCTGGACTAGCCCGGTCAACAAATGTAAAATAAAATAAAAAAATAAATAAAATATCATGTAGTAAGCATGCCAATGGCCAAGTATAAGGCCATTGTCATTGCAAACAGTAAAAAAATACAGAAAGCAACTTTTATTTTTTTTTTAGCCGTCAAATGGGATCGGGGGGAAAATAATAAAATTCTAACTAAAATCAATATTCTGCTATGCAAGTCAATGGCAGGCAGAAGACAACATGGCCAGTGAGCAGTGGTTGCTAAGGGCTCAGTGTGAGACATGTAACTATGCATTAGCAGACAATCCTATGCAAATGAGAGGAAGGATAGTGAATCCCAGTTTTCCCCAGCATGTGAGTCAGGTCCCAACAGTGTAAGATTAGGAATAGCTTAGTGCAAGCCTAGGAGTTAGGTGACATCGGGGGGGGGGGGGTGTCAGGCATACTGTAAGTGGATTGGAACCCTGCGGCTCGGGTTTGCTCCAAGTGTCTAAACCTGCCTAGCACTTTTTACGAAGCCTAAGCAGGTGTGAACGCCGTGCACTGGGTTTTACAGGAAGAAAAAAGAAGTTAAACCAGGAAATAGCAGCAGTGTGCACATTTGAGCACTGTGTTTGCACAGTGCACACCCGGGCTTAAACAGGAAGGCAATGGGAAGGGAAAACAGCAGTAGGAAGGTAATCAAGGAGAACTAGCTTAGCTGGCAGGTGAAATGTATCAGACTCAGCCAATTACACAGGCAGCAGACCAGACCAGCCCAGAACACTACTATAAACTATGCAAACACCTTCCCTTCTGGTTTTCCCACACTTTACACCACCGATGTATACAAGCAGGGAAATATTAACAAACAAACCTACAAAATGAGAAGGGCTGCAGCAGGCAACATAGAACAACATGTGCAAGAGGCTGAGGCTGGTGAGGATGTGAATGCTGCCGATCAACCCACAGTGAGGAGACGGAGAAGAGTGTACAGACCAAGGGTAACCTACCAGGGACTACATGAGCTGGAGATAGTGGAGCGTTATAGGGTGGACAGAGACCTCCTACAGCAAATTGTTGAGCTGGGCCAGCCACACCTGACACACCAAACTGACCGAGGGGAACCCATCACAGTGGATCCCAAGGTATGTGTAGGCCTAGGAATACTAGCCACAGGTACCTCCCAAAGCTCAACTGGGGATATCATGGGGATCTCACAGGCATCAGCATCCGGAGTATTCCACTAGTTTCTTGATGCCATGTCAGCACATGCCAGTGAGCATGTATATTTCCTCAACATCCATGAGGTGTTTGCCAGCAATATGCGTTTCTTCCACCAAATAGCAGAATACCCTGAGGTAGTGGGTGCTATAGACTGCATGCACATACACATCAAAGCACCACCTGGTGATCAGGGTAGGGCCTACATCAACCATAGGGGAATCCTCTCCATCATCTGCCAGGTCATATGTGATGCCCAGGGCATGATGATGAATGTGTGTGCTAGTTGCCCTGGAAGCTATGATGATTCCCACATATGGCATCTGACGCAGCTGCACCAGAGAATTGCCAATGTGGACATCCCATACAGTCACCTAGTGAGAGATGTTGGTTACACACTAGAGTCATGGCTGATGACACCCATCAGAAATGCACACACACCTGAACAAAAATGCCACAATGAGGCACACGCACAGACCAGACTTATAATAGAGCATGTGTTTAGGATGCTCAGGTCATGGTTCCAGTGTCTGGACACATCCGGTGGAGCCTTGCAGTACTCACCAGCTACATGTACCTAAATTGTTATGGTATGTGCCATGCTACACAATATGATCCTGTGGAAACAGCTGCAGCAGGAATAGCATGGGGCAGGGCCTCACAGCCCCCCACCAATGCCAAGGCCTGCACAGGCACAGAGTGACTCGGGGGAGGAACAACCTGAGCCTGCCCTAGTAGGCAGATGGAGGTGTGCCCAGTATACCGAGGCTGCGGCAAAGAGACAACGCTTAGCACATACACTGACACAGTAGGGATCCAGGGAATGACACCTCTCTCTGACTCGCACATACAGTAAAGGGGATGCCAAACATGACACTACCTGTGCTCAACCATATATATAGGGAGTGTACTATGTGCATCTGACATAGGCAGCCCTCCAGCACCATCTGCAAGTATGGCACACCCTCAAGGTAAGTCAATCAATCTACCAATTGCTAAATGGAGTAGAATGTGTCATTACTTGTATCTATGGTATGGATGTGAGCATGCAAGGGAATTGGGTGGCTGAATGTTATGGCAGCAGACAGTAGACACCATAGTGGCACCAGAACATCTGTAACACATACTGGAGTCACCATAGTAGCCAGTACTACAGAGTGTGACAAAGCCCACTGCAGGAAATGTGCTGAGCAACATGTGTGTCCATATGATCCACACATGCCAGTCAGGGCGGTTCACATACCCAACAACAGTCTCAGCCAGTAGGACAGGTGTAAACAAACCCAAACAGAGCCTGTGCTATGGCCCCTGAATGATGGCTATGGTTAACCACCCCCCCCAGGCCTACATAGACAGACTACATCAGGTCAGGCAGTGGGATGTTAGTTCTGGGGTCTATATCAGAACATCAAAGTTTTAAAACTTCGAATGTTCTAATATCGACCCATTTTAATTGAACGCTAAAAATAGCGAAGCTGCAGAACACCAAATTCTTTCCTAGGGAAAGAATTTGGTTGGCCGGTTCTGTGCCTTCGCTATTTTCAGCGCTGTAGTGGAGATTTACGGGTCAGGTTCAGGTAAGTGTGTGATTGTGTGTTTGTTAGGATTAGGGTGGGTTAGGTGAGTTAGGGTTAGGGTGCGGGTTAGGTGAATTAGGTTTAGGGGCGGGTTAAGTGAGTTAGGGTTAGGGCGCAGGTTAGGTGAGTGTGCGATAGTGACGGACCTTAGGGTTAGGTTTTGGGTTAAGGTAAGTGGAGAGATAGTAGTGTATGTATAGTTTAGTGTAGGGTTAGTTGTAGGCTTATAAGTATATGTGTGTGTATTGACGTTTTTTTAGGTGTGCTTGTGTTGTGTGTATGTGTTTCGGAATAGCAAATTTTTTTCCCAAGGAAAAAATTTGCTGTTCTGAATGTTCGATATTATGTGGTTTAGATATTTTAGGTTCGATGAAATAGCGAACGTTTGCTATTTTCATCTTTCAATAACGTGATATAAATGCTAGTTCTGAAGGGTAGGAAGTCAGACACTAATATGTAGGGCAACCAAGACTATGATCTGAAGTACACTGATATTCCTCTAGTCAGCATGATAGGTAAGAATACAAAATGAAATGGAGTACCTGACATACTAGTACAGTCATAGCAAATGTGTACAAGTGTCAGGTGTTTCCCCCCATCCTACGTAGTAACATAATAATAGTCAGGTGTGACCCCCAGTCCTGTGTAGAAATAGACAGGTGTGCCTCCCTCCATCCTATGTAGTAATGTAATAACAGTCAGGTGTGCCCCCCAATCCTGTGTAGAAATGTAGAAACAGTCAGGTGTGCCGCCCGTCCTACATAGTAATGTAATAGTCAGGTGTGCCCCCCAATTCTGTGTAGAAATGTAGAAATAGACAGGTGTGCCTTCCCCCATCCTACTTAGTAATGTAATAACAGTCAGGTGTGTCCCCCCAATCCTGTGTAGAAATGTAGAAGTAGTCAGTTGTGCCCCCCATCCTACATAGAAATGTAGTAACAGTCAGGTGTGCCCCCCCAATCCTGTGTAGAAATGTAGAAATAGTCAGGTGATCCCCACATCCTATGCAGAAATGTAGGAACAGTCAATGTCAAATGCTTGATGGATACCATGCAGAAACAGCATGCAATCTGTCGGTGTACAATACAAAGGCCAGTACTGCAGTACAAACCACCTGGACTCGATCCACACATTAAATACAGATGGGCATACTGGGCATGCTCACACACTTAAACACATGAAGGCCATGTCTGCAAACACCAGTGGACCAGACATATCTGGCAGTCACAGTTGTTAGTGCAGACACTCGTCAGTGTGCACCACTCATGCCTTGCACACACAGTGGATAGGAATACACAAATATATGTAAGGACAACACACTATAATAAGCCAAAGGTAGATGTACATAGATGTGTGAAAGAGGGTGACTGTGACAAGGAGCCATCCAGGCCTGTCCCACCCAGCACACAGCCAAATGAGGTTCAGATGTCACTCACTGCAGATACTAGCCACCGGTATCTATCAGCATTACAGACTATGTATTGCACTTGCCAGTTGTGCAACATGACTGTGCAAGGAAGTATCATCTAGCAGCTGTATACACGTATCTGTGAAATATGACCCTGTGTGTGCCCACATGTGGAGTGTCAACCCCTAGATGAATGGGTTATGGCCCATGCACACACACTGCCCTCCCCCATAGCCCTACTATGACAAGCCTGCTGAGGTCATCCACTGTGAAATACACCTTTGGGAGAGTTGTAGCCCAGTAATCTTTGTGGCGCGTCCCATAACTGTGTACTGCTGTAGTGTGATAAACTAGTTAGGTAGGAGTTCTAATCCCAGACTTGGCAAGTGTGTGTGTGTGTGTGTGTGTGTGTGTGTGTGTGTGTGTGTGTGTGTGTGTGTGTGTGTGTGTGTGTGTGTTCCCTCCATGCTGTGTAGGGTAGTCACACTCCCTACAAGTCAAATTCTCAACTTTGGCAAGGCTGCTGATGTCATCCACCTAGAAATACACCTCTGGGAAGGATGCAGCACATCCTGTAACTGCGTACTGCTGTCGTGTAATAAAGTAGTTAGGTAGGTGTTCTAATCCCAGACATGGCAAGTGTGTGTGTGTCTGTCTGACTCTGTCTGTGTAGGGAGCAATGATGTTTAGGGTAGCCACACTCCCTACAATTCAAATGCTCAACCTTGGCAAGGCTGCTGATGTCATTCACCCAGAAATACACCTCTGGGAAGGTTGTAGCCCAGTAATCTCCGTAGCGCATGCCATAACTGTGTACTGCTATAGTGTGATATAGAACTCTGGTAGGGTTTATTCCCACCCATGGCAGTTCTGGATGTTTTGTATGTGTTTCAATGTCTGTGTAGGGAACAATGCATTTTAGGCTAGTCACACTCAGTGCATTTCAAATGTCCTACTTTGCCAATCCTGCTGATGTCATTCAATATGAAGTACACCTTTGGGGAAGGAGTACTTCAGTAATCCCCGTGGTGTGTCCTATAACAGCTCCATGCTGTAATGTGATATAGACCTCTGTTGGTTGTAGATGTTTTGTGTGTGTTTCAATGTCTGTGTAGGGAACAATGCATTTTAGGCTAGTCACACTCAGTGCATTTCAAATGCCCTACTTTGCCAATCCTGCTGATGTCATTCACTGTGAAGTACACCTTTGGGGAAGGAGTTCTCCAGTAATCCCCATGGTGTGTCCTATAACAGCTCCATGCTGTAGTGTGATATAGACCTCTGTTGGTTGTGGATGTTTTGTGTGTGTTTCAATGTCTGTGTAGGGAACAATGCATTTTAGGCTAGTCACACTCAGTGCATTCCAAATACCCTACTTTGCCAATCCTGCTGATGTCATTCACTGTGAAGTACACCTTTGGGGAAGGAGTTCTCTAGTAATCCCCGTGGTGTGTCCTATAACAGCTCCATGCTGTAGTGTGATATAGACCTAAGTTGGTTGTGGATGTTTTGTGTGTGTTTCAATGTCTGTGTAGGGAGTAATGCATTTTAGGCTAGTCACACCCATTACATTACAAATGCCCTACTTTGGCAATCCTGCTGATGTCATTCATTACGAAATACACCTTTGGGAAATGGGTTCTCCAGTAATCCCCATGGTGCGTCCTATAAAAGCTCCATGCTGTAGTGTGATATAGACCTCTGTTAGGGGTTCTATACCCACACATGTCAGTTGTGGATGTTTTGTGTGTGTGTGTGTGTGTGTGTGTGTGTGTGTGTGTGTGTGTGTGTGTGTGTGTAGGGAGCAATGCATTTTAGGCTAGTCACACTCACTAGAATTTGAATGTCCTACTTTGGCAAGCCTGCTGATGTCATGCATTGTGATATACACCACTGGGGAAAGAGTACTCCAGTAATCTTCGTGGTGCATACTATAACTGCATAGTGCTGTAGTGTAATAAACTAGTTAGGTTGGGGTTCTAATCTCAGACATGACAGATGTGTGTGTGTGTGTGTGTGTGTGTGTGTGTGTGTGTGTGTGTGTGTGTGTGTGTGTGTGTGTGTGTGTGTGTGTGTGTGTGTGTGTGTTTGTAACTCATATCCTACGTGGAGGTGGGTGTGAGTGTGTGACATCTGGACCCAATGTGGAGCAGGTTTTGCAAATTTCTTATATGGTGGCCCTAGTATATATCATAATGTCCACCATACAGGGATAACAGATGTGAAATAGCTGAGAGTCTGGGGTGCAAATCCATATCCATACCTGTGACATCAAGTCCAGGCAGTCACAGTTAGCAACCCCAGTATTATCCAGAACACACTCTCAACCCATGTCTCATACACACACACATGCCTAGGCAACAGCCAATATGTGGGTAGTACACTGCATATTGGCCACTGATAGTAACTATGGAGTGATTGCAGTGGGCTACAGAGGACGTGGCACCCTGCCCATCTGTCCAGTAGGCACATACATGTAGACAGTGCACCTTCCCTATGTTCCCCAATGGACACCTGCAACACCTGGGGTGCCATCACATGTGACCCACAAAGGACATACCAAACATGCCCTGTATGGACAGATGCCACTGACACCAGGGATTGCCATTAGTATGCTATCAATGCAGGTGCAAGTTAAACCTGCTGTCCATTACCAGTTCCCACCATAGGTGGCCAAGACTGGCACATCTGATGATAATTTGTGTACACAACAAGGGCCAGACACCCAAGGTACAGTTCCACATGTCACTGTACATGCAAGTGGGAGGTGTGCACATCACAGACATCGTCCATGTCATGGACTAAGGAACACATACTTGGCAAGCTATGCACAGCATTGGACACACACAGTAGTCACCCAGGTGACTGGATGGGGGATACAGTACCCACCTGTGTGGACAAATGCAGAAACTACAGCCCTGAGCTGCAATGCTGACCATTCTCATGTGGCCTGATGCCAAGGTATACCCACCACATAGCCTTGTATAGCCATCTGGCACAGTCGGTACAACACACCCATACAGAAATGCACCCATGCATGTCAGTACTGGCACCCTGTGTGTTTGTGTGCATGTTGTATGATGCATATGATCACATCCACAATCACTACAACTTCCATTGGCATACTGAAGCATGCTGTCTGATGCCAGACACCTCCCCATACCCTTTTCCCATATAACCTCCGTATGACCTGTGTGGTGCATGCGATACCTGCACAGTAATGTGTTGTGACAATCTCATTAGTGATGAGTTGTAATCCTGGCCCTGCCAAGTGTGTCAATGTGTGTGCGTCCCTGTGAGAGTGTGGCTGTGTTGACACTGGCACCTGTTCATGCGGACAGGCAATTGTACATCACCTACCGTATAGCTACCATATCTCTGTTGCAGATGTCACTCACCATCACATATATGTTTGATGTTCTGATTTCTTATATATAAATTGATATTTATTTGATTATTTACTTTTTATGTAATTTAACATATACTTTTATCTTCTTCATAGCAGATGCCTGCTTTTGATTCATTAAACACATGCAAGTGAATCCTTGACTACTATTACCGTAATATTATAGATTTTCTTTAGTAATAGAGTCTATGTGAGATGAAACAGAACCTACAGGTTTTCATGTGTTTTAGTTCAGTTGCTTTACATTTGTTGTTCTCATTTCATTTTATTTTTTATTTTTATTTTATTCTATTCTATTTTATTCTATGTAGTCTGATGAAAGAATATTTAATGTAATCATGATCATCATGTTATATTTCATGTATCAATGCTTCAATGACATATAGTACCATCACTATGTGTTTGTTAGCAAAAGAATAAGAAAACGTTTATTTTATTTTGTTTTCGTTGATTTGAAAGCGCGATCCAAAACAATGAAATACCCTGAATCAGCTGCTTTCCATATATGGGCAAGACTTCCTTAAGAATGATTTGCGAAGTACATTGACATCAATTATGGATGTTGCCTGCATTTTTTGATGATAATTTGTTTATGATTATTATACTTTATTTTATGTTTTAATGTTATGATAATACATGGCATCATGACCATGCATTTATTAGTACAAACAGTAAGAAACATCTATTCTGTCTTCGTCTCGTTGACCTGAAAATGTGACTTAAAATAATGCTATACTCTGAATGAGTTCCCTTCTAAATATGGGCATGACTTCCTCAAGAATGATTAGTGAAGTACATTGATACCAATTATAGATGTTGTGTGTATTTTTGATGATAGTTTGCCTATGAGATCCTAATTTATGAAAAGTCACTAGGAATGTAAATGTTCTAAATGATATGTCTAAGTTTTTGGTTGAAACTTAGTCCTGTTAAGGTGAATTTCGATGAATTTTTCTTAATAATGTGTTGATTTATTTTTAAATTGATTGAATAATTGTAATTAATGTTTTACTATAAAAGGTAGTTAAAATCTCTGTGTAAATTGTAACCTGAAGAAGCGCAATTTTATTGCGTGAAAGCGCTCGTTCTTGTTTTTATCAATAAATGATTTTTGGACTTATTTCGTGGTGGTTTCAAGCAACTTTTTAGCTTTGTTCCTCTACCTTTGATGTAAGAAACCTTTGGATGATCGGTTTTTGTCTTCTGCTGTTGGTGTTTCTGTTTTTGCATTTGACCGGTCTTCACACGATGGATATGCAGAACATTGAATTAGATTACAATCCAGTAAGTACCATGGCTAATGAGAACTGGAACTGCCTTTTTTACCAGAAAGATAATCCGTTATTACACATGGATATAAATGGCGAAGCTCATACTAGTCCATCCAGTACCAGTGAGAATATGTATGAGTTTTTTGGAAGCCTGAGAACTTTAGAAAATGACTTGTATCGCCTGCATAGGCTTGTCTGGCAGAGAAGGCACTTACAAGCGTGTCTACATTTCAAGGTTATCCCCCGCGGCATGCTCGTTCTATGCATGCCGACTTATGGGGATAGCCATCCTGAGCTACTTCGACAATGGCAAAAGTTAAATATCGATTTTGGAAACAGATACATCCAGTTATTGTTGGACTATTTTACACCGATTGAAGCGGAGCTTCTTACAAAGGTAGAGGAGCAGTATAATTCACTTACTACTATCTATCAGACTGAGTTTTGTAAATCTAAAATACAAGCCATGAATAGACAGTTGTCTTTATATAGTAATAAATTGGAGCAGATAAAAATTAGAAAGCTGAAACGTGACTGTGAGGACTTTTGCCTCGGCCGTATCTTTGTATGGCCGAGATCTAGTTTGAATAATAAGCCACGTCCTGGTCAAACAGTAACAGCCTCTAGCTCCAGTAATAATGACATTGTGACTGTGCAGAATGAAATGACTGACAATAGATTGCAGTTAGACAGTGCCATCAATGAGGTGTCTAATTTGTCTGATACACCTGTTTCTTCCTTACCCTGCAATCAGCAGGGTCTGGCTCATCAAAGTACTCTGGGTGCCAAACCTAAAACCATCGGTGTGAATAATAAGTTTATGGCGCCCATGCCTTTAAATTTTCCCCTCCCTTACAAAGAGGCAGTGCGTACTCGCTCCAACAGCCGGGGAAGAGGAAAAAGGAAATTATCGGGAGACACACCGGAGCAACGAAGAAGGATGAAAGTTTAAACTGTTTGTTTTTTAACTTGTCAACTAGGATATTTACATTGAATGAACAGTACATACTGAACAAGGGTTTGTCATTCATTCCCTCTAAACATAGTACCATATCTGATACCCTAATAGGTCTACGCAAGTTTTGTAGGAAACTTTCTCTCAAGATGTTATTTAAGGACAACCCGTCTAACTCTTTAGACAATCAACGGGACATCACTGTTTGTAGGAAGAAAAGTACTTTCATGCCCCCACTTATACAATCTGTTGAATGTTTTTTGAAAACGTGCGAGCGGGACTTTTATCATTACTATGACTGTCATGAAAAAAAGAGCATCTTTGTAAATCTAAGTACAACAGAAAGATCTGAGTTGAAAGGTCTATGTAATGATTCTAGTCTTGTTTTTAAACCAGCAGATAAGGGAGGGGGGATTGTTGCGATGGATGCAACCTTCTACCAGCAGTTAATGTTGAACATGCTGAATAATGATAGTGCATACAAGAAAATAGAGAAATCGAGTATAAAATCTATAATACAGTATGTTTATGATACTTTGTATGATATGCTAATGACCAGATCCATTGACAAATCTCTTTATGATTTTCTGATGATAGACTTTCCTTTGATACCTATAATCAAAGGTTTGCCCAAGTTACACAAGGGTAAACATCCACCCCCATTGCGTCCCATTGTATCAGGTGACCACTGGGTAACACAAAATGCATCTTCGTATATACAAACTAAATTGGGAGTGCTTGTGAAGAAAGTACCCACCATATTACTTGACTCTTTTAGATTGTTAGATGACTTGAAATTGGATATGGTGAAAAATAATATAAAAGAAGATACTTTGCTAGTAACACTAGATATTGAGAGTCTCTTTACCAACATCCCTAATGAATATGGCATAAATGCAATAAGAACATATATGACAGAATTAAAAATGGATAATGTTGAGATCATGAATATATGTTGCATGTTGGACCTTGTTTTAAACAATAATATTTTTCTCTATGACAATATGGTATATGCACAAACATGGGGGGTGGCCATGGGCACCCCCTGTGCTAATGCATATGCCAATCTTGTTGTCTTTGAGTGGGAAAAGGAATACATCTTCAATGATCCCAGGTTTGACAATGTCGTCTTATATAGACGTTTCGTAGACGACATCCTAGTATTGTGGAATGGGGATGAAGCTACTTTAAACTCATTTATTAACTACATGAATAATACTACCTCCTTCTTTAAATTTACTTATGAATTTTCTAAGTCTAATATTAACTTTTTAGACATCACTATTAAGAAAGACATTAAATGTGAATTAGCAACTACGCTTTATAGAAAATCCTGCTGGAGGAATGGGATTCTCCAATATGACAGCTTACATCCGCGTCATATTTTTCAGAATATAGTAAAGAACCAGATGAGCAGGATATTGAGAATATGTAGTGATAAATCAGATGCTCTTAAATTAATCAATATTCAGAAGAAACATTTTATGGATAGGGGTTATCCATTGAAGTTGATAGATGATGTGATGAAATCTATATTTGATAATGCTATACCCCAGACCAAATCATCTAAACCCCACAGAACAAAAAACATGGTTCATAAAATACAATATGATATAAAATATACCAGTGATGTGCAGCATTTAACTAATATAGTGAGAGGAAATTGGAAGATCTTGTTATCAGATATAACAGTTTCAGAAATACTTAGTGAAAAACCAGCCTTTAGATACATGAATTGTATGAATTTAAAAAGGTTGTTATGTAAAGAAAAATTAGATATTACACCCATTGATGTCAGGTCTCAATTAAAAACAGGCACTTTTCCATGTGGAAAATGTTCGCTTTGTGGATACATTATTAAGAAGTGTGGCCTTAATGTTCCAGGTATTGAAATAAGCACAAAATTTATGTTTTATGCAACTTGTAACACCAGAAATGTTATTTATTTGGCTACTTGTAACCTTTGCGACAGCTATTATGTGGGGTTGACTTCGCGAAGACTTAGAGACCGGATATATAACCACGTTTATGATATAAGAAGAAACAGCTCTACCAATGCATTGGCTATGCATTGTAATATCCATCCTAAACATAGTTTTGTGTTTCAGGTTTTGCAAATAATAGATCCCAATAGAAGGGAAGGTGACCATATGAACACCTTGGAAACCTTTGAACTAAGATGGATTCTAAGATTAAAAGCCCACATACCACCTGGCTTAAATACGGTGGTCAATATCCGGCCAGCCTTGCTAGATCCCACTTGATTTATTATATTGTTGCTTTATATTTCAATATGAGCAAATAATGTATTATATCACATGCAATTCATAAGTAAGATTTTTTATGAAGATTTTTTGGTTTGTTCTAGGCTGCCTATTATGATAAAGTTTTCTTGTGTGTTTCACACTTCCTGTCTGTTGCTTATAATATATATCCCATAAACATCCATTGTTGATACTTTCGCCACAATGATATGCCATTTTCACACTATGTTCATCATTTTGGTATGTCTGATAGTACACTCAGGCATTCTTTTTTATATGGAACCATCTAGGAGTTAATTGTTGTGTGATTTTGGCTTTTATCTTGATGTTGATATTAATAGAATGGTAATGTGCATTTTTGTGCAACTTGAAATGCTTGTGCACTTTCTATATAACTACCTCAGTTTTTATTTATTCAGTCGTTTTGACTGAAATGTAGTTTTTTGGTTTTCTTAAATTGCTTGACACCCCCCTTTTTTGACAATAATCATCTTATCATGGATATACGTATCTGATATTAATGATATCAATTATATTTTATGTATAGCACTATATTTTATAGCATTCTGATTTCTTATATATAAATTGATATTTATTTGATTATTTACTTTTTATGTAATTTAACATATACTTTTATCTTCTTCATAGCAGATGCCTGCTTTTGATTCATTAAACACATGCAAGTGAATCCTTGACTACTATTACCGTAATATTATAGATTTTCTTTAGTAATAGAGTCTATGTGAGATGAAACAGAACCTACAGGTTTTCATGTGTTTTAGTTCAGTTGCTTTACATTTGTTGTTCTCATTTCATTTTATTTTTTATTTTCATTTTATTTTATTTTATTTTATTTTATGTAGTCTGATGAAAAAATATTTAATGTAATCATGATCATCATGTTATATTTCATGTATCAATGCTTCAATGACATATAGTACCATCACTATGTGTTTGTTAGCAAAAGAATAAGAAAACGTTTATTTTATTTTGTTTTTGTTGATTTGAAAGCGCGATCCATAACAATGAAATACCCTGAATCAGCTACTTTCCATATATGGGCAAGACTTCCTTAAGAATGATTTGCGAAGTACATTGACATCAATTATGGATGTTGCCTGCATTTTTTTGATGATAATTTGTTTATGATTATTATACTTTATTTTATGTTTTAATGTTATGATAATACATGGCATCATGACCATGCATTTACTAGCACAAACAGTAAGAAACATCTATTCTGTCTTCGTCTCGTTGACCTGAAAATGTGACTTAAAATAATGCTATACTCTGAATGAGTTCCCTTCTAAATATGGGCATGACTTCCTCAAGAATGATTAGTGAAGTACATTGATACCAATTATAGATGTGTGTATTTTTGATGATAGTTTGCCTATGAGATCCTAATTTATGAAAAGTCACTAGGAATGTAAATGTTCTAAATGATATGTCTAAGTTTTTGGTTGAAACTTAGTCCTGTTAAGGTGAATTTCGATGAATTTTTCTTAATAATGTGTTGATTTATTTTTTAAACTGATTGAATAATTGTAATTAATGTTTTACTATAAAAGGTAGTTAAAATCTCTGTGTAAATTGTAACCTGAAGAAGCGCAATTTTATTGCGTGAAAGCGCTCGTTCTTGTTTTTATCAATAAATGATTTTTGGACTTATTTCGTGGTGGTTTCAAGCAACTTTTTAGCCTTCATCACATATATGTTCTGAGGGCTCCACAACAGGTAACCTATGTGGTGCATCCAATAACTGCATAGAACTGTGATAGCACTACATAGTCACCAGGGATTTGGTACCCTAGGGTGGTAGGTGTGTGACACAAACATGCTTAAGTTTTATTCTCCCACCCCTCCCTGACTTGTCTTTGCCTCTGTCTGCCCTCTCACTCCCTCTCTGGTGGATGTGGAGACCTACACCTGCTTTGCTTAGGCAGCAGCATGTGTATTTTAAGTGATGCTCATGATCAGCTGATGGCCTCTGCACGAATTGCAGCCCTTCCCTAGCTGATTGCAATTGGAACAGCTTTGGTAACATTCCCATAGCCAATTGCATGGAAACACACTCCAATATCTAGGAACATCATGTTAGTGTTGGCCCTTTTCATTCATTGTGAGCAGGAACTAGATCTGTTGTTTGGCAAACAGCATCTCAGATGGATTGGGGATTTATCTCTAACAACATACACTGTGGAAATAAGGCAACACACAGGAAGGGGATATGCCTGACCTGACTATAGACTGTAAGTGCTGCTATACTGTATTTGGAGTAATGTTGGTTTAACAGTGTGTGTGTGTGGCTATGGCTGTCCTACATGTTTCATTACCTGCCATGTCAGTTCTATGTTTATGAGGAATCCCCATCTGTAGGGTCATCTGCAGACTGGGCAGTGTATTGTGCCTTTGGTTTCATGTGTTACCCTTAGAGCATCTATCTGTGAACTGCAGAAGGTAGTGTGAGGATTGCAGTCTGTAGATGGTGAAAGCCATGACAGTTACTGACTTCATATCCCTCATAGGACATATGTTGCAACAAACCCTGTTACAACAGCAAATGTATGAGGTTATCACAGCAACATGTCAATATTGGCCCTGTGTATGTGCTTCCAACCAAAACTCTGTCAACCTTTGTACAGATGTCATGCATTAAGAGGTGCATATGTGCTGTACACCATAATTAGTGACATCATATCTGATAACAAGCCAGTGGGATATCAGACTGCTGCATATGTTATGTACAGTAGAGGTTATATTTGACGACATAACCTGGAGATTCTGTGGATGTTTGTATAGTACTGAGATCTGTGTACTTCTGGTGAATGTTGACAGTGTGTTAATATGTACTTTAGCCTGTGTACAGACTGTGGTAGATGTCATTGTTCTAGGTCCCGTCCTATCTGATGTTACATGCTGCTCCACTGTATGTTACCGTATTGGCTTACATGTTTGTAGGCCATACATACACATGTCCCATACCGCAGACAGCCATCAGACCAAACTGTGTAGCAGCCCAGTATATGTAGGGTTAGTCTGTGAGTGGCACATATGAGGATGGTGTCGAACAGATAGTCCATATACTGTAATATTATGCTAGCTTACCATATGTGGCTGTGGCTGTGTTTACACTGGTTGTGGTTATGCACTTTCACACAGGGGTATCTTACCCTGTGCTGTGACATGCCTATAGAGCCTGCTATATATGTAGGTACATGTGCATTCCCCCATAGGAGATGTAGGTAAGTGTTGAGCCAGTCTGCCGGTAGCCTTCACAGTGCAGTGTTACATGCCTAGCAGCTTAGTGTACTTACTCTGTGAGATGTCATGTGCAGATACTTGCCAGATGTACTGCTGCTGGGCCTCCCTTAACAGTCATGTATGTCAGACAGAGCAGTGGAATGCTGTACAGATGTATGTCAATATCTAGTGGGTAATATGTGGCCATGGCACCCCTGTACCAGCAGATATTATGTGTCAGGCCAGACAGGGGTGTGTGAATGCATACCCTATGGTGGCAAATGTATACCAGTCGTTATGTGTTATACCCATCTACATGGCTGTCAGCATCCATATTGTCAGGCATGGTACACATGTTTTGCAGTAAGGAGTTCTGTGTATACCTCTGGACTGTAAAGAGTGTGTCAGAATATCCAAATATATTGGCCACTATCTCTGCTGCCGACCACAGGGGCATTACATGCTAGCAGCGGTACTTTACTATGATGCCCTTAAGATGTCTGTCAATAGCCAATGTCACACATGTGAAAAGCAGATGTGACCTCCCAGACACACCATGTCTGTGAAGACAATCCCAATTACAGTAGCAATACTCTACTAATATACTTGCTATTCATACCTGACATCCCCTTGCACTACAAAGTTGGGACTATAGGGGCAGGGGTAGGGCTACACTCCATGTCCAGGACATATGGTGAAAATATATGTACATATAATTATCCAGATATCTATATATATGACTACACATATAGATATCGACATATATAGATGGGTATGTATATGTATATAGATATACATATACACACCCAGTTATATACATACACAGAGCAATATATGTCTACACATATACATTTAGTGATACATATGCACCTATACATATGGATATCTACAGATATATTGACAGTAGTAGGTATATCAGAATAGATCTGTATGCACATATAGTTATAGATATCTGTATATATATATATATATATATCAACATAACTAGGCATATCTGTACATATAGGATGTGCATACATATATATATATATATATATATATATATATATATATATATATATATATATATATATATGTGCATACGAAGAGATGTACACATGACCATATATATGTAGCACTATACAGATGTGTATACAGACATATGTATGAGTATACATGTAGACATATATACACCTATGATATGTATACAACCATATTCCTGTCATGAGTAAACATCACAGTTATGTATACCCTCCCACATGTATCTCCCTGTATGTATCTGCTATGTGCACATAATGATAAAACAACATATGTATTGCAACAGTCATATTAATAACAAGGACTACACAAATTAGGAACTAAAGGCAATTGTACAATACTACTCACTATGTGTATTGACAGCTATATTGGTAAAACAACAGTTGTCTCCACAGTGGTCATGGTGTAGTGGTTAAGTGTTGTGACTTCAGTGTAAAGGGTCCTGGGTTCATGATCTGCAAGGTCTGTTCATTTTATTGCTGGGCAGAACAAGGACTGTCAGATACAGAGTGGTTAAGGCAGTTTTGAGCAGCTTTAAGTTTGTTTGTGTGGGTTTGCACGAAGCTAAGTGGTGCTAAGCTATGGGTAAACATACGGGCACTTACACAGTGTAGGCAGCATTTAACAATGTGCAAATCAGCTTAGCTGTTACATTGCTGCAATGTTGATACTTGCTAAGCATAGCTTAGCCCTGGTAATCAGAACACAAAACCCAGTCTGATAACTTGTAATAAGTGTATGTAATGCCATGTACAATACACGCACCTATGTGCTGTCATTACAGTAACAAGGGGTGTGAGTGTCATGTGTGGGACACAGACATATATGAGGCCTGTACAGCACTGTTATCCATGTGAATGTGTGACATACCCAGGGTACGTGCTCTCACACTGGCATGTAGTGTATTGTGGCAGTACTACTGCTGACAATGCTAAACCAGGCAAGAGCAGAGTACTTAATGTAGTACTGACAACAGGCATACCTGTGAGCATGGCTGGACACCGACGGCTCCCTGTTGTATCCCTGGTGTGTGAGCTGTGTCACAGTATATACCCCTTACTGGTCTGTCGACACACTCATGCTACTGAAAAGCTACCTGCCAAGCTGATGACTGTCAGTCCCTGTACAGATGTGCAGATAGCAGGTATCCAGCTGGGATATGTGGGTGCTCTGTACTCTAATACACCAAGGTACACCAGGTTTATGTCCCATGTACTACTTTATGGTTACCACTGTCACCATCAGTCATACAGGTAACTGTTACCACAATCCAAGCCAGTTATGCATGTGATGTGTGCAGATAACACATTGGAGACACAGTCAAGGTAGTTAGCGGCGATAGGCCCTGGTATCTCAGATGTGTGTCTGGCTGCTATGTGTCTGTAAATGTGTATATGACGGTATGCCACACTATGTATTGTCCAAATACATCCTTTACATCCCCCATTAGCATACTGTACATGCCGGGGGATGTTCTGCATGTACCATGTAACCTGGAACACACCACACCCTAAACACTGTGCAGTGTGTGCAATGTAAGCCACACACATCAGAATCACGACATAGCTAGGTAGTGGTCTAGTTCCAGTGTTGGCAAGTAACAGTGTGCGTGTATTTGGATGGGTCTACATCAGGTTGTACAGTCACCATGTGCATCAGATCCATATCAGCCTGTTCCTGCATCGATGGTATGGATGACAGGGATGGGACACAGGTATCATCATATGCACAGGGCATCCTGATGCTGACACATATACACCTACAACACAATTGGATAACATGTTAGAGACCACAACCAACCAGTGTTACTAACAGCTATAGGGCATCATTGCTGGCTGGCTACACTACCTGCCACATATGCCTCACACTCTATTCCCTGCAACATGTTACACTGGAGGACTGTGGTACACTGTTGTACGGTCACCGTGTCCATCAGCCTGTCCCTGCATCAATGGTATGGATGACAGATATGGGGCAAAGGTATCATCATATGCACAGGGTGTGGTGTTGGTATGCCAGAGGCCGAGGCTGAGCCATACATTTGACACCATGTGTGTGGGTGAGGGGTGTATTCTGGGGTGCTGGCCGAGGTGATGTTGTGTGTAGGTATGGGGTTGCCCTAGATGTGTCTGCATAGTGTGCGGGTATGCATGCACACAGTTCTGCCATGTGGCTGCCCTAGACAGGTGTTTATGGACAGCTGCAGACCATACCTGACAGGGTGTGCAGTTCACTGCCTCCAGCCATGGACACGTGAACTGTGCCTGCCAGGGGTTCCACAGGCATGTCCACGTACAGGCGTCAATGTGCTACTCTCACCTGCTGATGACATTTGTCTGCTGGTACCTGGTCCCTCCTGGGACTGGCCAGGAGCATGCATATGTGGCCTGCTGTGGTGTGGTGTGGACAGCACACCCCCTGCACTGCCAGGGTTGCTACTGCCACTACGGAAGCCCCTTCGTATCCTAGCATGTCCACGTTGACTGCCAGCTGTTAGTGTTGCTGGCCCACATCCACGTGGGTGTTGCCGCATCCCCACCACACATTGAAGCACTGACACACCACGAATGATAACGGCCATCATCTCATCCTGCCATCTATCCGCTTGCTCGGTAGAAGCACAGATGGCACCCCACAGTTCACAGAGGTTGTCGCTTACAGATGTGAGAGCAGCCCTCTGCAGCCTAATGCCCTGTCTGGTGTAATGCTCAATATGTGCCTGTGCCACCATTACAGCCTGAAACATGCTTCTGCTGGTAGCAGCTATGTTGCCTCTGCCAGGGGCATGATGTCCAGTGGCCCTGCCACCATCACCCTGGGACATCTGCCTAAGTGGCTAAGGCTCCTGTGACTGGACACAATAGGCATGGTTACCACACTTTCCTGTGTGAACTGCCACTGAATGCCAGCTGTCCCTCTGCTATGGCCACTGGTGATGGGGTGTGTATAGGTACTGAAACTGTGTGCAGGGGTGGGGTGGCTAAAAGGGGGATGTCAAATGTTGGTGCAGTGTCGGCCCCTGACAACCCCACCTGTGCCTCTACATTATCATCATCATCATCATCGGTGTCTGTATGGATACCTACATCAGATTGGATGCAGGAGGGCCCCTGACCCACCTCGCCACCTGTGGGGAACAACAATAAACACACTTTAAAACCTGTACAGTGTTGCCTAACAGTACACACACACACACACACACACACACACACACACACACACACACACACACACACACACACCCACCTCCGTAATACCTACCTGTACATGGCTTTACAGACAGTTCCACATATAGGTCCATTTGTTACCCCATCCTGCATCACACTTGTTAACATACACACATTGATACCATTCATTAACATCACAGTCCTCTAAATGCCCACACAAGAGGCCACAACACAAGGCCTGTTGCTACTTTACCTGCCTGACCTGTGTGTAGTGGATTTACATGGCATCATTGCTGTCATTCGGTATGCACCCTCTGTATGGCCGGAAATGAGGTGCAGGGCCCCTATATGTGTGGGCTACTATGTTGTATCCATAATACCTCCCACTGGTGAGTCATGTGTATGTAATGCTCAGTAAATGCCAGATATGCTGCTCCATCAGCCCATCATGTGACACCTGTAATATTTGGATACACTCACTGGTGTTGACTATTACTTCCCCAATGCATCGGTAGAGCCACATATGTGGGTTGTAGGTGACCTCTCTGCTGACTGTGATAGTAAGTGTGTACCTGGAGTCTACCTTCCCTCTGGATGCCTGTTCCATGCTACAGATCATATTATACTATTTGCTGTCCTCTGATTACACACATGACAGGTATTCCTGGTGTGTAATGTGGCAGTCCATGTCCATGCACTGCATGGTCCAAAAGGGGGGATACAGCCGTACACCCCACAATCACACATGTGCATACAATACCTCACTAAAAGAATCACAGGCCTAAAGCAGATGCCCTATGCTGACTGCCTTAAAAAACTCCATCTATACTCTGTCACATATCATCTACTCAGAGGCGATCTCTGCTTAACATACAAGGCCGTGTCAAACCCAGAGCTGTTGGACATGCTACACTTAAAGAAATCCCAATCCCTCAGAGCCACACGCTCCAGGGATCTAAACCTTGTCATCACAATAAACAAAACATGCTGGAGGGATAGGTTCCTGACCCAGAGACTCCCCAGACTTTGGAATAGATTGCCCCTACATGTCAAGAAGAGTGCCTCTTTTTCTCTTCAAAAGGAACCTTGACGATTGGTTGGGAGAAAGGAAATTCATCCCAGGGATCATGTCAGTCACCCTGCTAGACAGGGGTCCAGGGAAGTAAATAGTGTGGGAAGAAATAGCCAGGGAATTGTTATGGCTAGGCTTGTATAGGCCCTAGGGCTGATAGCCTAGTACCAACCTATGAACCTATGTCCACACACACACATGCAACACATGCATCATACATGCATCTACCTCCCACCACTTCACCAGAATGACCCTTCAGGCAAACTAACTAACCACCAGGATGCACACACACACACACACACACACACACACACACACACACACACACACACACACACACACACACACACACACAGGTGAGATTGCACAATGATCGTACACACAGTCCTCTTATTACCCATCTGACAACATGGAGAACATATGGTACAGAACAGCATGCAGTTCAGCTATAGTCAATCCATGCTAGCAACAGTATACATGTGTGTGATGCATGTGCTGTGTCACTAGGTGATGCCCCTTCTCCTGGATACCACTGCACCCATGTACACAGTTTTCATGTGCACCTGTTCTGCATCCTGCCATGTACTTTGCACCACAAGCCACAGGTGTTCAACCCATTGTGGAATGTGTAGTACTGTGTCAGTTATGTCAGCTTTACTTTTCACAGTTCCTATGTTTTTCAGCAACACGTACCTGGGATGATATATGGACTGTTGTCTTTGGTGAATGCCTGATGCCTGATTTACAGCTGTCAACAGCAACAGACCATGTATGACCACTGCAGAAATGCTTACAATGACAACCATCAGAGCGTACTATGGCTATGGGGGGTGTACACACCTTTACTGATTTTACACACACATCCTTGATCTGCCATGGGTCTACATCACCGCATATCTTAGCATACACAAGCCCGGTATGTGACATAAGTCCTGTATTTTCACATGCAGTGTCTTCAGATTGTGTTAGGTGTGTGGCTGCTGACTGCAATGCATGCACACCATGTGGGCATATGTGTGCACACACTTATCATGGCGGTCTATCACACCTCTTGTTGTATGTACTACAGTAGTCACTGCTCATTGCAGGGGTATACAAGCATGGGCCTTCTGCATTTGCCAGTGTATTTTCAGTCTACCCTACACATGTCCCCCTATTCTGCATGATTGTAAGGTCTACTCATGTGCACATTCCATGGAGTTTACACAATGCCATCACTATTGCAGTGTGGGTAGGGTTATGACTGCCACGGGTCCTGAACCTGACAATATGCAGATAGAGCCATTCCTACCATCCTTAGGATCCCTGCTGCAGTGCACTGGTGTGTCATGTTGAGTCCCCCCTCCCTCAGCTTTTATGCAGATGCATGACAGGTAAGCCCTACACATATGTGTCACTTTGCAATGTCCCATACACTGAACACCACATGCTGCAGCCTAGACCCAGCTGATAATGTGGACTACTGTAATGCCTTATGCCGTAGTGTATCTCTGCAGCAGTTGGCATTGTCCTACAGGTATATACACTGGTGTTGCACTGTAAATGGGTGTTGTTCAGAACATGTCACTACTGTAGGCCATGTCTACCAACAGTATGTTACTCCCTGTGGAGACATTCCAGAATAACAAGATGTTAGTTATCATACAGGTGTGTGACATACCCTTCCAATACCCCATCATGGTTGGCCCTGTGAGACAGTGCATTTCATAGCAACAATACATGCACATGTACAGCATGCATTCAGGGTAGGTGTGTTAGATGTGTGCATGGAATATACCATCACCATTATATGCCTGGTGTGTTGGCATGCATCTACATAGAACATACTCAGCAGCTACAGGCTGCTGCCTTGTTGTTATCCTGGAGGGACCTACATAAGAGGGTGAAAGATGCCATGTCAGTGGCCACACCTGTGGCACTGCTACAGGCTGGGTGCAGTACTACCATACATCAATGGTAAATTTCCACCATACTACCACATCTGGACATCTGTTTATCACTACAATGCAGCAACACAATATATCTATGACATGTCAGATATACATAATCTACCTGTACCACTGCGGATTTTTACACAACAGTGGTCTACTGATGCGCCCTGTGTCCTTACCTGCACACTCCTCGGCCGGTGTGTGGGTGACATCCACCTCAACGAAGGGGTCCAGTGGTTGTTGGTGTTCCAGATGGGCAGGTACCACAAGGCTGGCCAGGAGCTCCTCCACACATGTCAGGGGGGATGGATGGCATGGCCCCCCTTGTGGTGAGGTGATCCCCCAGACTGCAGCAGCACGCTGATGGGCATTGTGAAGCAGGTCTCTGCAGTGATGCCAGACCTGCTCATAACTGCAGTTATGCAGGCCAACATCATTGACTCTGTGGACTAGATCGTTCCACAGGGAAGGTGGTCCTCTCCTGCTGCTCATGGGCTGTCCTGCCAAAGAGCACCTGGTAGTGCTGTACCACGTCGTTGATGATGACCTCATTTTCATCCACTGAATACACAGGTAACCTGTCATGTAACATCTTACCTGAAAGACATAAAGATAGAAACAGGTCTGAGCAACTCATATGGCAAGGTTACCACAGTTTGTAATACACATCTCTGTCAGCCCCTCCACCATATCAGCTTCAACAGACTGTACACACAACTCATTAGGTATGGCTACAGGTAAACTACCATTTGGACAGATTTTGTATTGTACCACACCTTCTGCTATGTGATTGCGTCCATGTCCCATGTGTGAACACTATCATTGCTGGCATGTTACCGACTATTCACCTGCATGCCATTGTCAGGGCCACTATGGTTCCATATATGCCAGTGGTATGGCTGCTCTGAGATTGCTGCACATCTGACAGTCTGTGTTATTGGGGATATCTATGCATGCTATTGGACATGTACCAGGATTGTGTAACTATTACTACCAACAAATGTTTTATAACAGTGACACAGTAACATGTATATGTTCTATTGGCCAGCTGATCCACCTCTCCACACCCATCTGCTCATGATACCTGGACACATCACATGTGTGTCCCAACCTGAGTCCTCCTAGTTTACTGTTACAGCAATACCATCAGGTGGAACCACCTAGGGGATGTTGGCCCCCTCTCTCAGGGCACACACAGACATGTTCCTGTCCCCTGAGCTTAGGTCTAGGGTTTGTTCCATACCTAGATCCACAGACACATGAAGGATGTGCTACATCAGTCTGAGGCACCCAGTACACATTCACACGGCCAACATGCTCCTCCTGCTCAGCCTCCAGACCAGGCACCTTCAGGACGTGGACTGCTGTTGTGAGTGGCAGTGGGTGGGAGGCTTGTTCCCATTGTGTCCATATTGGGGACCATGGTGCATCCACATCACAGACCACACACACCATCCATGGTGTTTACCCACCACGTGTCACATACCACCCCTGTAAACTGTCCTCTATATCTACCAATCCTGACCACCTCCACATGTGTACCTGCTATACTTCCCCATATTCCCATTGCATACTTCACAGACGGGAGCAATGTGGTGCCAACAAGGGACTAACATGCGACATACCCATCCATGGTGCACACACTGCCAGCTGTATATATCTGTGTGTATTGCTATGTGTGCTGCTACCTCACACATAGCACACATCACTGTGGTAATGATATAGGGGACATGTCTTTATATACATATATGTTTGTGTGTATGTTTGTATATATGTAGACTTGCATATAGGTATATATCTATATATGTGTAGATATATGTCATGTCATATATATGTGCACATATATATGTCTACACATGGGTATATGTATATTTCTGGACATACATGCTGATATACATATATATCCTTATATATTATATATGTGACATATGCACACATATGTATACCTATATGTGGGGTACATTCAGACATCAGCTCCACAATCTCACAACATCTTCCTGCACTGTTCTGTCTTACTACAACACAGACAGGTGCCACATATGGGCATGGCCTGACATTAGTGGGGTATATATGGGACCTGGTTGCAGGTAACCCTATTACACACCTATGGCATTCCAGCATGCTACATTACAGATTCACCTGAGTATCCTGCCAGTGGTGGGCCATGGCTCCCACATGTCCATCATAATGGCAATATTTCCACCACCAGCTATTGGCCACGTCATATACATACTTCCCATTACACAACACACACTATGATGGCTTACATCTTGTCTGTCAGTGCTGACCTGCACAGTTAACAACTATGGCCCACTACCCACAGGGACAGACACTATTGTCCATAGCAATTGTTCAGTTGAATATCATCACAACACCACCTGATGGCACATATAGCTCATTCCACATCATCTATCCCATTATGGTGGACCAGGTACTATATTCTAATACATGTACATATACTTCACATACCTGTTGTGGGAATGATGTCTTTATGAATGGCAACTGCCTAAATGCCTGCGTCTTCAGCTGTTAGTTTGATGAGCTGTTTTTTTTTTCCGCGTTCGCTTTTGTTTTCTCCCTCTCTCTCCAGTGAATGGATTGAGCTGCTTTGCGTAGATTTCAGCCTGGCTTTAGTAGGTGATGCACTTGATCAGTTGATGCCCTCTGCACCAATCAGTGTCCTACACTTGCTAACTGCATGCAGCTTGCTGTATAGTACTTCCAGTTGCCACTGTCATGGCAACCACCCACTATAAATCCCTACATCATGTGGGCATGGTCCCTTTACCTTTCCTGTGTGATGGACATCCTTCCTGTGTGTGGACATCAGTGTTATTGACAGCAGGTAGCAATACCTCTTACAGGAGAACTGGCACACTCAGGCAGCTACATATTTGTAGGAGGTTCTAGAACTGCAGACAGAGTGTGAGTAGAGTTGTGTTATGCTTTGTATAGTACTGGTGCTACAAGGTGTGTGTGTACATACTAGTTTACCTTGGAATGCAGTCTGTCTGCATAGCTCTCAACTGTGGGCCTAGCCTCTTGGTGGCCAGAGGTGTGCCTATCATGTGTTGTCTGTCCACCACACAGGTCCTGTGTCAGATATTTCACTGGCAGTGTGTGTGTTGAGTGCTATCAGTACATGGCTACATCCATTTATGTTTCTAACCTCAATTCCCTGACTAAGGGCATGTTTCAGACTATCCTGTAACACCAGCGACTTGCTTAGTGTATGGCAACAGTTTTTCACATATGGGCCTGTGTTCCAGCCTGTGTCCTCCACCTACATACCAAACTTTGCACATATGACATGCTGTCAGGGGTTGTTCTGTAGTGGGCTGTGAGTATATCACACTGCCATTGTTGCCATCAGTCCACTGCAGCTGTATCCCCCACACATACAGTGGGGCTGGGGCCATATATGTGTGGGATTCACCTACACAATACGTGTGCCCTTATGCACTCCAGAGGCCAGTGTATGTAGCAGCGGTATATGGCCCTGTATTATTGAGTCTGGGGGGGATGCACCATAAATGACCTAGGCTGTTACAAAATGTGGGGGGTGTCAGGGGTGAGCGGCCTTAAGGTATCTGGATGCACAGTACCGTATACTTCACCTATATTTGCATTATTTACATAAATTGGGTTAATGCAGGCCTACTGCCATACAGACTGTTCTGTTTGTCAGTGTGTTTGTGATGGTGTCAGTTATGCCTTGTTATGTAACAGTTACATCCCATTTGGTCAACTGACGTCTTTACAACTTAGTGATTTATTACAGAGTGTAGATAGAGGCTGCTGAACTATATACCTGCATTACATACTGTTGATTGTTTAGTATCCTGTGACCCAGTCTGTCTTTACTATTGTACAATTTGAAGGGCTTGGCCTGGACAGCAACAGTTGTGAACCTTTCCAGACTACTGTATTAGTGTAACTGTTTCACAGTTGCATTACCCTGTTTATAAGGATGTCAGTGTCTGAACAGCTATATGACATTGCATATAGAAGTGTAATAATAAACAACTAAAGGTTTTCCATTTCTGCAAACCTGTGTGTGGTGTTTTTTCCTATGACCTCTCTGTGGGTATATGTTAAAGGTAATGACTGCCATTTGTATGGGTTGCCCATACAGTGTCCAGTTGTTCAGGTGTTAACTGTAGGCATAGTGGCTGTTCCATATTGTGTGCACCTTCTACATATGTATCTTACTGTACATATCTCTGCATGTGTATGTGTAGTCACATGTATATGTGTATATATATATATATATATATATATATATATATATATATATATATATGTGTGTGTGTGTATATCTGTATCTGCAGACGTGTTTGGCTGTGGGGGGGGTATGCCTATTCATACAAGACGTATATTGTTTGGGGCCTCTCAACCCCATTAATGGTACATGTGGACATATATGTTTTTGTTACTGTACCATTGCTATCTACAGATGTGTGGCCACGTATACCTATATAGATATTTATATCTGCTTATATATATATAACTATGTCTGCATATACCTACCTAGATATATATCTGCGTACATATATGTAACTTGCTGTGTATATGTAGACATATAGGTGTAGACACATATATGTGTCGATGTAGGCCTTTGCATGTATATATATGTATATATATATATATATATATATATATATATATATATATATATATATATATATATATATATATATATATATATATGTTGTATCTGTTTAGATATTAATATATTTACACACACACCTACATCTAGATGTTGGTATACATTCTCTGTACTGTTGCATGACTGTTCTGGGTGATATGTTTCTGAAAACATCAGATTTATGTATATCTAGCATGGCTTAGTGGTAAATCAGTTTGTCTATGGTGTGCAGGGTCCTGGGTTCGAGCCTTGCAGAGGCTGTTTATTTTGTTTCTGGGCAGAGCATGGGCCGTTGGATACAAAGTGATTAAGGCACTTTAAAGCAGTTGTAAGTGGGTTTGCACGGGTTTGTGCAGAGGTAAGCACTGCTAACTTCTGGGTACAGTTTCTTATACTCAGCTTCTAAATTGCTTAATCTGTGTAGGCGGTGCTTACCCCCATGCAAACAGGCTTAGAACTGCTTACTGCTGCTTAAAAGTGCTTACCCCTGCACTAATTTCTTTAAAAGAAAAGAAAAAGGGTTGATAGGAAAGTGGTGAAAAAGGGGCACAAAGAGGGAAAGACAGTAGGGAAAATAGCTAGGGGTGTGCAGGAAGGGTGTAGGGAATGTCCATAGCTGCCCATTTCTTCTACAGCAACAGCTGTGCATATACACTGAATTTGGAGGTAGATTTGGACACTCAAACCACTGGGAGAAGGGTGAGGGTAACTGTAATAAGTTGTGATGCTAATTAGACTAGATTACATGTGTCCAGTGGACACATGTGCGAAATGGACAGCTGTGTATGGGGCGAGATTTTTTTGTGGGAACAGATTGCCCTTTTTTTTTTCAGTTCAGAGTGGGATGTTGGGGAGGGGTAGTAGGTATATTTGGGGAGGTAGGTTGGGTAGGTTAACAGACAAGACACACAAGACACATACAGGGACAGTATATGACACATGTGAGGGGTAAACACCTTGATGGGGAGGGGTGTTGGAATATCGGAAGCCCATAAGCCCCCTTGTGGTAACAGTGGGACTGAGGTCCCAAAAGGTGGCTGTGCTGGTGACTGAGCTGCAGAGCCAGGTTGACTCTCTAATTGTAACATGCAGCCCTCAAGCTGGCATAGAAGATCACCAAACTGCTCGTTGATCGCTATACATACCAGGACCCCGACTTGGTGATGGGTGACAGGTGCCTGTCAGCGCCCACTCCCAGGGGGGGGGGCGAGACCCATCCCCTGAGGCGGTTCCACCCGAAGGTGGTGCAGGACCAATGGACAGGGAGGTCCGGGGTTGAGCCCCAGACCTGCTGGTGCCCGGTGCTTCGGCAAACTGAGGTGGGACAGGTGGGTCCGCTGGGACCGGCCTACCCAAGCATGCTATAGTGTTTACATTTCATCATCATATATGGGTTAGTAATAGTCAACACATTCCGGGGTTAGGTATAACAGCATGCATAGATATTCCCATTAACCCAGACACCATATACAGAACAGTTGCATAGCAAACAAGCTACATGCATATATGGGACCACAGTGGTAATAAAAACAGCATGCAGGTGCGTTCATGGCACCATGCCAACAATGTTGGAATAATTCAATATGGCACATGCATGGGAAACATTAAAATATTTATCAAACAATTGGACATTATCAGAGTCAGTACATAACAGTTGGGGTGGGTATGTTGATTATTGTTGGAGATAAGGTGGGGGGGGTAGAAAGATGTCAATTAACAAGTAGTATATTCCTGTAGTCCACATTACTTTCCTAGTCAGTGCTGTTATCTGTACCTTACAAGTCTTACTACACATCCCTATAGCTTTATTTTGGTCAGTGATATGGCTGTTGTCATCATTACACATGAACTGGTTTTACCTGCAGTATACACCTCTTACCTGGTACACCTGTGGAGGGAATGTTTGTTAACAGTGACTGTTTGTACACATATGCCTGGATTGCGGGTTGATGTTTTTCACTATGCTATCCAACTCTTTCTGCACAGACTCTGGGTATGTGTTGACCACATACTGGTGTGCCGGGACATATCTAGAATATTGTCCTCTTCCACCTTTAGTGACTTGACACACACATATACATGCTTTCCTACACAGTTATATTATGTTGCACAGTGTGGGCGACAGTGACCAGTGATACTTTATTATTCAGAGAAACTGCAACACTCACAATCGCCTACAATACCAGGGTGGACAGTACCAGTACAGGTTATATACTGGTCTGTATTTCTCAGCACAGTGTTTGTATCCAACGTACCTGTGGGAGCAATGTTTGTTAGCACTACCTGACTGTTGCCACATAAAGTTCCAGATTGCACATTAGTATTATGGACATACATCAAACTCTGTTACTGTATACACTCTGGTCACACCTTGGCAACATGGAAGTTTGGATAGGCCATACTTGAAATATTACTCTCCTAACAGTTTTGGGGGTTGCTACAGTGACAGGTGTGTTCTCATGATGGTTGACAATCACTTGTATTCCCTGTTTGCTGGCTACACATCTGGGATCATCCCACAGACTTACCAGGAGGACAGGCAGCAGATATGGGCCCATATACTGGACATTCTGGCCTCATGTGTACAGTTGAGGAGTATGAATCTGTATGCAGTCTACTTCCACTCCTAGGATTCAGATCATGGCTGTGTCTGCTACAGCTTAAACAATGTTCCTTCACAGTTGTGTCTGCTATGTTGATTTCTGTCTTATTAATCCCCTGTGCTTATGCATTCTGACCTTGTATAACAACAGTCTTATACAGAATTCCTAGACAGTTATATGATGTAGGACAGTGTGGGTGACAGTGATGTGCAATACCTCATTATTCAGAGCAACTGCATGTCATTATTGTATTTCTGGGCACAGTGTAGGTATCTGACAGACCTGTGGGAGGAATGTTTATTAGCACTACCTGAATTTTCCCACACACAGTACCAGGTTCCACATTACTATTATGCACATACATCTCACTCTGTTACTGTACACACTCTGACCACAGCTTAACAATTTGGGGTGTAAATGGGACATATATGGTTTCATAGTCACATAAGGTATTGGGGAGTTGCTAGTGTGCCAGGTTTGTTGTCATAGATGTGTGTCAATCAGTTGTATTTCCTGTGTGCTGCCTATATGTCTGGGATCATCCCACTGATTTCCCAGGGGGACAGGTTGATAGGCAATAGATATGGGCCACTTTAATAGACATTCTGGACATATCTGTACAGTTGTGGGGTATGAATCTGTATGCAGACTACTACCACTGGCAGGATTTGAACCGTGGCTACTACCACTGGCAGGATTCAAACCATGGCTGTGTATGCTAAAAAAACAACAGTTCACATCTCAGTTGCATGTGCTATTTGGTTTTTGTTGTCTGGATTTTCCTTGTTTATAGTCTATGTTTCTCTCAGTTGTACTAAATGGCCTCTGGGGATTACACCTGTCATATACAGACATTCCTACACATTCAATTTATGGTGCATGGTGTGGGTAACAGTGTTTAATACTACAGTACTATTACATGATTGCAAATCTACATTACCATATGATACCAGAATAAACATATGCAGTCCAGTAGTTAGACCTGTTTTGCCAGGCTATTACACTTTTATTGCCATACAAACAATATGAGATTCTGCCTGCCATATTCTCTAGTGTATGCAGTACTTGCCTTGAAAAATACAGGTTTTGTACTAGCAATTAATTTACTACTATTTTTATTTTTATTTCCTATGACAGTAAAAGCATGAATATTACTGACCTGCCTCGCAACCATGCCAGGTGGCAGATGTGGGTCTCCTGGTTAGCGGCCTGCTCCGTTGCAGCTGTGTGGGACATAAGAGGTATATTTAGCCATACTTATTCATGATATACCTGAGCTGGCACTTATTACACACATACTGGGGTGATACTTACATGCGTCTGGAACTTCCCCTAATGCTCTAGCCTCTTGGAGCCACTCCTCCAAGAGGTCCCCCTTCCACTGCTTCAGGTCAGCATAGTGGTGCCTGACCTGATCACCAGTTTGGGGTATGCCAGTGGCACTGGTGAGGTCATGGGCAAGATGGTCCCAGGTCTTTGCCTTATATTAGGAGCCCTGATACTGGCCCTGCAAAAGTCTCTGTGCATGGTCTTTAACTAGGAGCCCAGCAATGACCTTGGACTCCTGGACACACCAGCGCTGCATCCGGAAGTGCACTCCTTCTCCACTTACTGCCATAGTGCCTGCAAGGGGAAGCTACAAACCAGTTATGAGATGTAGTCCCGCCTCTTGGGCTTAAGTAGGGCCAATTTCCCGCACTTTTCAGTGATTGGCTGGTTTTGAAAAGGCTAAGCTATGGGCAAACCTGCTTAACTAAGATTGGCATTGTTTAAAGGGGTATACCACTGGGCACAAAGAGTTAGCTGGTCTACACATTGCTCACAGCTCCTAAGCTGGCCTGTACAATACTTAGCATTGCTTACATTAGACCTTCATTATAATGCCTTTTTGGCATTCTGTTATTATTCATTACACCATATATGTATGCCTGGTATCCCTGATTGATGTGTACATACACTCTGTGGGATCCTTGTGTTTTATTGGGGACTTCAACACTCTGTTACAATTACACCTCACTTCTGGGTTTACTGCTGTACTCCAGTTCACATATTTAGGTTATGTAGTGGCTTATGGCACATATGACTGTATACTGATGCCTTTCACAGGTTCAGTTGGTTATACTATGGTGAGGACTTGTTTGCTGATACCTCATTCTTCTGTACTTCTGTAAAGGCTTGGTGGATAACTATTGGGACTATGGTGTATAGGGTCCTGGGTTTGAGACCTGCATGGCTGTTTATTTTGTTAATGGGCAGAACAAGGGCAATTGGATACAGAGTGATTAAGGCACTTTTGAACAGTTGTAAGTGGGTTTGCGCAATGGTAAGCACTGCTAACCTGCCGTTACATCTGCTTACAGAGAGTTAGCTTTAGAATTGCTTACCACTTTAGGCATTGCTCACTGCAGCGGAAATGGGCTTAAGGCCACTTACCAGTGCTTACATATGCTTACTACTGCTTATTTGTGATTAGACCTGCTTACTAGTGCCTTATTCATTATAATACTGACACCTCAAATGTGCATTTACTGCAGTACTCCAGTTCATAAATATATGTTATTTAGTGGGTTATGCAACAAAAATATTGGTCATTGCTCTGCCATGTAAAATAGAATGTGCTGCAGTGGGACTCAAACTGGGAATGCCTACTCGTTTGGCGAATGCTCTGCCCACTACACTATTGCTGTGCTGCTTCATTTGCATATATCTTCCTTGTTATCCTCTTCAGCCTTTTAAGCTGCTTTAACTGTAGCTAAGCAATGGGCACACACACACACCTACAGTTAGCTTCAATCAGATTAAAAAAAAATAGGTTTTCTTCATTTTTATTACTACATTCTGTTGCTGTTATACACAAGGGGGACTGTTGGTGGGGATATGTGGTCACCCGTGAGCAGTCTCACTAGTTGCATACCCCTTTATACTGTTCTACATTGCAGTGGCAAGTGTATTCTGAGAGCTTTGATCTCAGACACACCCCCTGCACTCTTACACGCTCCGTGTAAGCCTAGGAGCTCGAGCAGCGCGCCTTATTAATATGCATGGTGTGCTGCTGTCCTGCTCCTAAACGGTCGCTTCCATGCAGGACTAAGCTAGTCCTGCATAGAAGTTTAGTAAATCTGGGGGTAAGTGTTTTTTTTTCTGCCACATCAGCTGAAATAAAGTTCAAACAAACATCCTACAAACTCACTGGTAAATGGTACAAGTCCAACGTAGTATTCCAGCAGGACAGTAATGGGTGCTGTACATTTACTCATTTGTTTTGTAATAAACTGTGTTTAAGCCGTGTTATAACCAAGTTAAAAATGTCAACACCTGTAACAGTGCAAACAATTTCCCAATTCAAATTCCACAGCAGACATCAACAACAACACAGCACACATAACAGCTACAGTCAAATGAGAAACAACAAAGAATGACCTGGTTTGGGCAAGCTAAGAATAAGCATTGCATCAGATAAATCTTTATTCTGTATTCATGGCACCATTTAGTACTATATTATAAGAATACTCAATATGTTACATCCCAGTCCTTTTCTGTTGTGCCAGAAATGTTCTTTTAATTGTAACTTTAGAATAAGAAGCATTTGGAAACTTAGAGGTTTATACATATTCACTGGTTCAGCTTAGTGTGATGTGTACTGAACACCTATTACCCCACATGTAAGAGTGTTGAGTGTCTTAAAACCCTAAGTATATTATAATAGCTGTTCAGTGTACAATCCAGTACATGTTATTGCTCTAATGAAATTGTTTGGTCATTTTGTGTGGCCACTTATGTTTTGTGTGTATGAAGGCAGAAGAACAGCAAGATACCATGGAGCTCATCCACATACAGGTCACCATAGATAAAGTCCCTCACCATATCATGGTTAGCTACAGGTCAACTTCTATGTCCTGAGAGTCTCATGCCTCTTACCTAAACCCACTAGAGGTGCTCACTATCCAACCAAACAACCTATTCATTGGTGACTTTAACTGCCCCTCAGTAGACTGGGAAACATGCACTGTCACAAACTCACAGGCACAATGCTTCCTGAACTTTATTAACACAAACACCCTAGAAAAGATATTGCACACTCCAACCAGAGTATCAAACACATTAGATCTAGTACTCAACAGCATGGGAGAGTGTTGCATGCCCTGCCCATATCATGTCCTCAGTAATAAGGTTGGATCACAAAGTTGTTTCATTTGAAGTAAAACTCAACCATTAAAATCCAGCTAAACCAGTGACAGTTAGGAACTATTCAAAGGCAAGCTACATTCTAGTAAGTGACAGTTTGTCAAAATTCAAGGCTCCCCCACACCCCAAGACCACAGCTACCTATGCGGAATTATTCACAGAATCCTTATACAAACATGTGAATCGCTGCATAGAGACTGCCATACACACCAGAAATAAACCCAAAACAGACACTAAAAACAAACCTCCCTGCTGAAATCCTCACCTAACCAAGATATATAATAAAAAACGAAAATCATGGCCAAAATCAAGATGAACAACTCCCTTAAAGACAAGTGCGCTCTCATACAACTAAACAAGAATCTAAGAGGTCTAGTTAAGTCCAACAAGGCCAACTATGAGGTCAGAATAGCCTCACAAGCTAGGGACAATCACAAGGCCTTCTTCACCTATGTCCAGACCCTTAGAGGTAACGCACACCATTGGGATGACCTGGTGGTGAATGGTACCATGGTCAGTGATCAGGGTGACATAACAAATCTACTAGTTGATAAATTCAGCTCAGACTTCACTACAATTCCCCCCCCCCCCCCCCAGCTCCACCAGGTGAAATATGCTCCAATATACTTCCTCCAGCTATCAGCAGGGATCAGATGCTGTCAGCACTCTCTGTTTTCAAGACTACTACCTGTATGGGTCCCGACACCATCCCCAGTTGCCTTCTGAATAGTCTAAAATATGGCCTATCATGACCGCTTGAGGCATTCTTCAACTACAGCCTCACAATAGCCTATATTTGGAGGACCACAACAGTCATTTCTTTTTACCAGGGTGTACCATCAACCGACCTAGGGAATTAAAGACCCGTCAGTCTAACAAGTCTAATATGCAAAGCCACAGAACAAATTATCATAGAAATGATAAACATGGACTTTTGCAACCAACAAACACTGGACCCAGGCCTGCTTAACCTGGTATACTTCTTTGAGCGGGTTATTAAGGCAATGGACAAAGGTAAAATGGTGCATACTGTGTATATTGACCTGGTTAAGGCACTCAGTACAATACCCCACTCAAGCATTGTTGGCAGCTCACTGAGCTGGGTATACATCCTTACATAACTCACTGGATTGCCAGCTAGCTTACTGACAGGATCCAAGAAGTAAGGATCAGTGAGACCACCTCCACCAAGAAACCGGTCACCAATGGAGTACCCCAGGGCTCTGTGTTGGGCCTGCTCTTGTTTGGCATCTCTTTCTTGGAAGCCAAGGCTAATGAGCAAGGCCTCTGGCTCACCAAGTTTGCAGATGACTGTAAATTGGGAGCTATTATATATTCCCCCTGAGACACCAACATTTTGCAAGTGGGTTTAACACAGACAAATGACTAGTACCAAAGCTATGGCGTACAACTCAATGGGAAACAATGCATTATAATACCCTTTGGGAAAATGCCAATCCAAGTTAATTACTCCATCAATAAAACATCCCTAAGAATTGAGCCAGTAGTAAGGGATCTGGAAACGTATGTAGACAGAAATCTGGGTTTTAACCAGCATGTAGCTAAGACAATAATAAAATCATTCTATGTCAATCAACTTATAGATAAAGGTATGGCATCCATGCCCAAGGAATTTATAGTACAACTCTACTCAGCCCTTATCAGATCTGTCATTGAATACAATGTCCCCTTTAGAATGTATCTTACCAGCCACTTGCAACAGTTGGAACACTCACAGAGGTTTCTCACCATGAGAATTCAGGGCTTTATTACTATGTCTTACACTGGTCATCTAAAGGCTCTGTCTCTGCATTTAGTCTCCTGCAGGCTGCTGAGAGGGGATTTTTGTTTGGTTTCTAGGAATTCCTCAGACCCAGCCCTGACTGATTTGTTGCACATGTGCAAAACAAACAGCACCAAAAACAGTAGATTCAGGGATTTGAACTTCACTTGTGACATAAACAGAATGTGTTGGAGGACAGATATGTGTCCTAAAGGATCCATGTTCTCTGGAATAGGCTTCCAATCCATACAAAACAGAGTTTATCCCTGATCCCATTCAAATGAAAACTTGACAATTGGATGGAAAATCGTAAATTTACCCTCAGCCTGGCCCTCATGTCCCTTATGGACAGAGACCATCAAAAAGAAAAGTATTATCCAAACATTCCCAACAAATCCTTAGTTACTTCCCTACTAATATGCCTCTCCCACATATAAATGCCCATGTTACTAGGTACCCAAATGGCTTGGGGTGCATGGTTATGCTTGCAAGGGCCCTAGTGGTCATTAGCCTAGTAACAACCTATGAAACTATGAAAAACTGATGTCATACATATTCTTCCATTTTGAATTAGCTTGGGACCTTTCTGGAAAGGGTCACCTAACTGGTTAACAAAGTTAGAATGAATAAATTAATGAATGAAGGAATAAATAAATGAATGACTAAATATAGCATCTGTAAAAACTATAAAGAATTTTCCCAAATAATTCTCAAGCACAGTCTATGTGGTGTCTAGATTATGGCTCCTTTGGCATTTCTTTTTTCTGTAGAGATTTGTCCAGTGGTTATTTAATGTGTGTTTAATATTCAGTCCACATACTTACATCTTTTTCTGTGTGTTGATCCATGCATGCCACCAAACAGATGTTCCAGCCACACCTTTTATTCTAGATATTCCAAGATAAACATGGCTCAGAATTTTTTGTATCATAGAAGGACCATGCAGGAGAACTATGAGTCTTGGGCCTCATAGTATACGCCCATATCTGACATGTAAGACTCGTCATCTGGAATAGTATGGCATAAACCTTGGCTCATTTATAATAGGATAACATTTCAGTATATATTTGTGAACTATTGCCAGAATTACATCTTTCCAGTCCATTGTTTAATTAGGATGTGTGCATTGCCCTGACATCAAACATCACCACTTAATCAGGGGTATTGGAGTCTGCAGGCTTTTCAGTAATGGGAAGTTACGGAGTATTAACATGGCATTTTTCCTGGTCTGAATAAAGTGTTATATTACTATCCTCTCAGTAACACTACACAGCAGTCTACTTTTGGAAAAAGCATTCAAGGAACAGGTTTTCTTTCCTTAAACAAAACATTTGTACTTTATGGTCTATATAACAGCAAAAACATTATCAAGTAGCTTGCTACAGATCCCCCACCATGCCCCAGGATTCCCACTCCTCATTTCTTAATACACTGGAAAATATTAGGGTTCAACCTAATACCCTAATAATGGGCGATTTCAACTACCGTACCATTAACTGGGAAAACTACTCATGTACCAACTCTTGTGCTCAACGTTTTCTGGAATTCATAAATTCCAATGCCATGGATCAACTTATCCACACCCCCACCAGGGGCAGCAATATCCTAGACCTGGTTATTACCAACATGGGCAACCGGTGCACCACACCAGAGGTCACTTCCTTGTTGGTCAGATCCAACCACAAGCTAATCACCCTAGACATCCACATCCCTGCCCTACCCCACATTAGGGAAACCACAGTAAAAAATTTCTCCAAAGCCAACTTCACGCTCCTTAAGACAGAAGTGGCAAACTTCACTACACCCATGCTGAAGGACAATAGAGGTATGACTGCTGAATCCTACACAAGTGCATGGATCGTGCAATCCCTAACAGAACCAAGATGCAATCCTCCAAAAAAAGGAAGCCAATCTGGTGGTCCCCTGCCATAAACAAACACTACAACAGAAGAAAGAAACTGTTGCAGAAAAGAGTAAAATCCCATGATTGGAGAAACTCCCTGGTCAGCCTCAGTAAGAAGCTGAGATCAAATCTTCCAAAGCTAGTTATGAAAACAAAATCGCCACTGGCTATAAAGGCAACCACAAAGCATTCTATAGCTATGTCAAGAATGTCAATGGCAGCCCTCAGATCTGCTCTGAGTTACAGCACAATGGCACTAAATATACAGAACCAACTGATATTGCCAACATCCTGGCAGATAAGTTCAGTGCTAACTTTACCCCCTTGTCATCCCCTAAAGGGCCCATCTCTATAGCAGAAGAATGCAAAGTTCCTGTAATCATGGCCGCATAGGTAAAAAACAGACTATCCAAAGCCAAGAACACAGCATCCATGGGATCTGATGACATCCCAGGCTGTGTTCTACATGAACTACAGAATGAACTGGCACCCCACCTAAGTACCATGTTCAATCATAGCCTCACCCCAGGCTATGTGCCCACTGAATGGCGCACAGCAACAGTTATCCCACTCCACAAAGGGGGAGCCACCACAGACCCTGGAAACTACCGCCCCATTAGCCTAACGAGCCTGGTCTGCAAGGCTATGGAACATATCATCTTGGAACTTATAAACAATGACACTGGTAATCTCCAAACTCAGGACCCCACCCAGTTTGGGTTTGTAAAAGGCAGATCATATCTCCTAAACCTGATAGACTTCTTTGAAGCAGTCACCAAAGCTGTAGACGAGGGTAAGGTGGTTCACAAAGCCTATCTAGATCTCGCCGAGGCTTTCGACACCATCCCCCACTCTGGCATTATAGAGAAACTCACTAAACTAGGTATAAATCCCTATGTCACAAGATGGGTTGCCACCTGGCTCACTGACAGAACCCACACTGTGAAAGTAGCAGACTCCAAATCCAACTTCAGACCAGTGACAAGTGGAGTACCACAGGGTTCAGTCCTGGGTCCTCTCCTGTTTGGTATCTACTTCTTTGAAGTACAGACCAACACAGAAGGTCTTTGGCTAATGAAGTTCACAGATGACTGCAAACTAGGAGCCATAATCAAAACTCCAAAGATGTGGACATCCTACAAAAGGGCCTCGCTGAGACAGATGCCTGGTGTCAAAGCCATGGCCTCAAGCTCAGTGCCAAAAAGTGCGTTGTCATCCCTTTTGGTAAAAACTCAGTACCCATGAACTACCACATAGGTGGTCATCTACTTAACACTGAAAGTGTGATAAGAGACCTTGGGACACAGCTGGACAGTAGTCTCTCCTTTGATAATCACATCGCCACAGTAGTCAGGAAATCCTTCTATGTGGCACACCTCATCACAAAAGGTTTCTCATCCAGGAAAAAAGAGGTCATTGTTCCCCTCTACTCATCACTCATTACACCCATTATAGAGTACAATGCACCTTTTGGTATGTACCTCACAAGACATCTACAACAACTGGAAAGGCCACAGAAATACCTCACAAAGTGGATTACCAGCCTCAAACAGATGCCCTATGCAGACCATCTGAAAAAACTGCAGCTTTACTCCATTGCATATCGCCTACTCAGAGGCGATCTCTGCCTAACACACAAAGCTATGTCAAACCCAGAGCTTTTAGACATGCTCCACTTAAAGAAATCCCAATCCCTATGAGCTACATGGTCTAGGGACCTAAACCTTGTCACCACAATAAACAGAACATGCTGGAGGGATAGATTGCTGTCCCAGAGACTTCCCATACTCTGGAAAAACTACCTATCTATATCAAACAAAGTTCCTCATTAGCGCTCTTCAAGAAAAATCTCGATGATTGGATGGGAGATAGGAAATTCACCCTGGGGATTACTTCTGTGGCTCTGCTCGACAGTGGCACAAGAAAATAATTTTCTTGGGCGGCGAAAGCCAGGGTACCTTTGGCTAGGCTTATATAGGCCCTAGGGCCAATAGCCTAGTACCTACCTATGAACCTATAGGAAGTTACTAGGCTATTGGCTCTGAAGCTTTTATAAGCCTAGCCAAGAATTTTTCCTTAAACAAAATATTTGTAGTTTATGGTATATAAAAACAGCAAAAACATTATCATAGGAAGTTACTAGACTATTAGCCTTGAGGCCTTTATAAGCCTAGCCAAGAATTTAGCCTATGTTCCAACAAGTCAGCATACGATGTTGCTGTCCAGCAGGGACAGAGGTGCAATGCCAGGGGTGTATTTTCTGTTCCCCATCCAGTTATCCAGGTTGCACTTAAAAAGGGTTAATGAGGCACTCTGCTTGACATGTAGAAGGAGTCTATTCTACAGAAGGGGGAGTCTCTGAGACACAAATCTGTCCCACCAACAAGTCCTATTGATGTCACAAACCAGGTTGAGGTCACACATGCGGGTTACTTGAGTGGAGCTTGACTTTCAGATATGCAGCAGTCCCATCAAGGCAGGGTCTGAGATTGCTTTGTATGGCAGACAGAGGTCACCTCTGAGGAGTCTTTATGAGACTGAGTTGAGGGACAGGGATTAAGGTCTATCTGTGTAGGGTAGCTGTTTGAGGCCCTGAATTCTCCTGGTAAAGAACCTCTGTGGTCTCTACAGCTGCTGCATGTGCTTTGTGAGGTACATGCTGAAAGGGGTATTGTACTCAATAATGGGTCTTATAAGGGAAGAATACAGGGATGTTATGACCTTCTTGCCCCTGAATGAGATACCTTTCCTAATGAAGTGGGCCATGTAGAAAACTTTCCATACAACAGAGGCAATACGGTGGTCAAAAGTCAGTTTGCTATCAACCTGGGTGCCCAAGTCCCTCACAACTGATTGCATGCTTTGGACCTTGTTATTAATGTGATAATTTCAGGCTATTCACGCTCCCCAAATGGGATGATGATGCATTTTTTTGGGATTCAGTTTGAGGCCATGTTTCTGACACCAGTCATCTGTTTGGGCAAGACCCTCTTGGATAATGTCCACATCACTAATGGAATTGATGACAGTGCCAAGCTTGCAATCATCTGCAAACTTGGTCAGTCATAGCCCACTGGTTCTGGCCTGCACCTCAGAAGAGGATATCCCAAACAATAGAGGTCCCAAGACTGATCCCAGGGGTACATCACTCATTACGTGTCTACTGCTTGAGGTAGCTTCCCCTATTTTGACTATGTGGGTTCTGTTAGTGAGCCAATTTGTTACCCATCTGGTAACATACAGATTGATGCCTAGTTGAGAGACTTTATCTATTATACCTGAGTGGGGAATAGTATCCAAGGCTTTGGCCAGGTCAAGTTAGGTGGTGTGCAGTCTTCCCCTCGTCCATGGCTTTGGTGACTGTCTCAAAGAAGTCAACCAAATTTAACAGGCATGAACCCCCCCTGATGAAAACAAATTGTGAAGGATTGAGTGTTTGGAAGTTGCCAATATCCTTGTAAATGAGGTCCATGATAATCCTTTCCATGGCCTTGCAGATCAGACTAGGTGGCTGATCGGTCTATAATTTCCTGGATCTGTGGATGCTCCACCTTTGTGCAAAGGGATGATAGTGGCTGTCCTCCACTGGCTGGGATGAATCCAGTACTTAGGCTTTGGTTGAATAGGATCTCTAATCGTGCTGTAAGTTCCTGCCTGTGTCCATGTAGGATGCAGGCTGGGATGTTATCAGGTCCCATGGAGGCTGGATTTTTTTCCTTTGAGAGGGCAGTGATGACTTGCTCCCTTGAGATAAGGGGAGAGGGTCGGATGCCGGGGATGTCCTGACTTACTGATGGTGGGGATAGAGGGGTGATGTTTTTGCCGAACTTGTCTGCCAGCAGATTGGCTAGATCTTTGACTTAGTTTTCCAGCCCTTACTTCATAGGAATCCCTTGTAGTGTGCTCACATTCCCCTCAGCAAAAGTTATATCTGTGCCCTGGCTAACCTCCACTAAAACAAAGGGAGTCTGGTTGCCCTGCACTGTGAGACTCTGCATCAGCGGAAGTTGTAGCTGTGTCCTGGCCAACCTCCAATAAACCAAAGGCTGCCCGGTTGCTCTGAGACCCTGCGTTGGTAGAACGCTAAAGTGCTTTCAGCTAAATTAGTGTATGTTAGAGTTGTATTTAATCTGTCCTCCTAACTGATGACATTTTTGCTATAGCCTTTTACTGTATGTCCGCTCACTAATGGTCCTCCCCTTACTTCTCATCGCATTGTACTCCTAAGTCAATTACTTAAAACTACTTTTTCTTGGAAAGGTTTGCCTATAAACCTGCAGGCCATACTTGTAATGTTTTTCCCTATAGAAGTAGTTGTCCTTGTCACCACACTGCACTAGAGTAGTAGCACAAGATTTCTAGTTATTAGGAAGATACCATGATACACTGACATGGAATTGACTGAGCTTGGTTTTCCTGATTGTTTTCTTGGAAGGCAGCCTGGTGTAGTTTTCTGGCTCATAGGTTCATAGGTAGGTACTAGGCTATTGACCCTTAGGGCCTATATAAGCCTAGCCAAAAAAGTACCCTGGCTTTCGCCACCTAAGAAAATTATTTTCCTGTACCCCTGTCGAGCAGAGCCACAGAAGTGATCCCCGGGTGAATTTTCTATTTCCCATCCAATCATCAAGATTTTTCTTGAAGAGTGCTAATGAGGAGCTCTGTTTGACATAGATAGGTAGTCTGTTCCAGAGTATGGGAAATCTCTGGGGCAGGAATCTATCCCTCACAACCTTGTATTACTTTGTGTCTCTTCCCCTCCCTCACCTTGAACCTGCACTCCTCCCTCCCACTCCTGCTCCATTACAGAGGTATGAGAAAACCTGGAGTAGAAAGGCACCATCTTTGACTTAGCATTTCTGCCCTTGCTTCATAGGAATCCCCAGTAATATGTTTGCATGTAAGCACTACCCGATATTGTTTTTGTTTGCGATCCTTATTACTATTTTTGTGAAGTTTCACACATGGTCTGTTTTTTTTTCGTGCAGATTTTTAGTTGGTAACACCTCTATATAGTCACTTATTTTCTGGACCTTTATTTCAAAGTGTATTTGTTTTTTGCTTTACTCTTCTTGCCCTGGATATGAACATTTTGTTATGCAGTATAGAATTATAGCATATTGTAGCTTTAAATAACAGGTACAATGCTGCTTTATTCACTAAAATGAATATTGTTGCCTGCTGTCTGTACTTTTAGATCAGTAACCTGTTTGGTAATTAAAATAGAGCTTACTGCAACCTCCGAGGGATACAAGTGATTCTGTGTTTTTGTATAATACCACTGTTGTTATTCCTGACTGTTAGTTGAGAATGCAAACTCTTGTGTAACATCTTAATAGTTACTATTTCCTTTTATACCCTTTATAACAATACATAATAGTGTAGTGTTTGTTCTAATAGTTTGGTATCAACTGCAGTTACGTTTTGTTTGTTTTTCTCTGCTTTCATTTCATTTTGTGTTGCTCAAATAATTGTGCTGTTTCTTACAAGTTATGCTGCCCCTCTCCTGCATCCTCTATCTACTTAGTACTTGGTAATCAGAGTGTTTTAAACCTTCAGACATAATATTTACCTACTTTTCCTTTTAATTTCCAGTCCCTTCAGCAAAAGTTTTATCTGTGTCCTGGCCAACCTCCAATAAACCAAAGTCTGTCTGGTTGCACTGCACTGTGAGACCCTGTGTCGGTGGAATGGTAAAGGGCTTTCAGCTAAAGTAGTGCATGTTAGAGTTGTGTTTAATCTGTCATCTAAACTGAAGACACCACACTGCACTAGAGTAGTAGCACGTGATTTCTAGTTACTAGGAAGATACAGTGATACACTGACCTGGAATTGACTGAGCTTGGTTTTCCTTGTTGTTTTCTTGGAAGCCAGCCTGGTCCGTTTTTTGGCTCATCCCACTCCGTTCACCCTCACTGTGCTCGGGCTCACTCTGCTCCTCCTACCCTCATTCCCACCTACCTCTGACATAATTTTCTTTATAGCTAAAGCTGCTTTGCCCCACCTTCAAATCAAACTAGCCAATAGACACTACCACCCTTCTACTCATACCCCACATCACCATTAACTGTAATGCCCACTCCCCCCCTCTCCTGAGCCTTACCTGCTATTAACTCTTTCTGTCACTCACTTAATAAAATTCCTTCAGTCAATCCTGATTTCTTTTACTAACCTTAAATAAATTCTTTACCCTTAAATTCTTTCTGACCTGAAACTAAATCATGGCTATACCTTTCAAAACTATTTCTCTCCCTCTTCTTTTTAATTTTTTTCTCAGCTCTAACTACTTACCATAGTCCTCACCTGCTTACCACCCCATCTCCCATACTCTCTTATCCCACTACCCACCATACAAATAACTACTCCACCCCTATTGCTCCCTCTCTTTAACCATACCACTATATAATTTCACAAGTTCAAAGTATTGTACATACCGAATCCCAACCTGTCATCAATACAAAACATCAGGCCCTTTGCAAATGTTTCTTCCTACAAATACTTCAAAGCACAATACTACTCTATCCGGTTATATTCATCCCAACCTAGGTCCTTGCCAACAGCACTCTAACCATACTTACACAGCTCCCCCCTCCAACTGCCTCACAAATAACTCATCTTGTTTTGTCAATGAATATAAAAAGCACTGTCAATAAAAGCACCCTCCTTCATGCCTGGATTTGTCAGTATAACTCAGATATACTTGCCCTATCTAAGACATGACTAAAATCTCATATTACAAACTGCAAAATTCTGCCCCTGGTTATAATATTCTTCGACTGGATAGAAGTAAAAAAAGGGTGAAGGAGTAGCTATACTCTGCTCTGACCAGCTCCCCCTCTTTCCCCTCTCAATAGCTATCCCTGATTTCTGCCCAGCCAAAATACTTATAACAACCTGTAATTTAAATCAACACAAAAAAACTTGCCATTGCAGCGACCTATATACCCCTGGTAAAAAAATTCCTATACTTGAGCAGTTTCTTTCTTGGATTTCTGTATCCATTCCCTCTGAAACCATCATCCTTGGGTATATGAATATTGACTGGAACCTTGTTAATACTGACACCCCTAGATATTCTATAAACCTTTATGGCTTTACCCAGCTGATCACCTTACCCACCCACCAGCAAAAATATTCCCAGAACAGCTCGGTCATTGACTGGATATTATTATCTAACTCCCAGTGCTATCATAACCCTTCAACCCTACCTAACTCCCTTAGTGACCACCTCTCTACCTCAGTACTAAGACACTCTCCCGATTTTAACAAGAGCCACCAATACAGAGAGTCTCGTAACCTTAAAAACTACAACCTTGTTACCCTAAACAAATTACTATCCACTGTAAACTGGTCATTCCTACACACATTACCCATTAATGAGGCTGCCCAAAGCTTCCGCAATATATTCCTAGAAACCCTAAACACCCTGGCTTCCAATAGAAAAATTAGGCTAAAGTGTAATTATACACCATAGCTACACCAGGCAACTTGATCACTAATGAACAACAGAGACAGTTCCTGGAGATCATGGGAAAAAATAACTCAACTTTCCACCTGAATTCTATAACTATGTCAAGAATCTAAATGGCAATGCTCAGCTCTGCTCTGAGCTACAACAGAATGGCATTAATTATACTGATCCCAAGGATATTGCCAATATCCTGGCAGATTGATTCAGTGCCAACTTCACTCCCCTCTCACCCCCTAAGTGGCCCATCTCAATACTGGAAGATTACCAAATTCCAGTAATAATGGCCACACAGGCAAAAATGCACTCTTCAAAGCTAAGAATACAGCATCCATGGGACCAGATGACATCCCAGGCTGTGTACTACATGAACTACAAAATGAACTGGCACCTCACCTAAGTGTCATGTTTAATCATAGCCTCACTTCAGGCTTCGTGCCCTCTGAGTGGCGGACAGCTACAGTTATCCCACTCCACAAGGGGGGATTCACCTTGGATCCTGGGAACTACCACCCCATCAGTCTGGCAAGCCTGATCTGCAAGGCCATGGAATGTATTATCATGGAACTTATAAACAAAGACATTGGCAAACTTCAAACACAGGACCCCACCCAGTTTGGGTTTGTGAAGGGCTGATCTTGTCTCCTGAACCTGATTGACTTCTTTGAATCAGTCTCCAGAGCCGTGGACGAGGGTAAGGTGGTCAACACAGCCTATCTGGACCTTGCCAAGGCCTTTGACACCATCTCCCACTCTGGAATCATAGATAAACTTACTAAGCTGGGCATTAATCCCTACATCACTCGGTAGGTTGCCAACTGGCTTACTTACAGAACCCGCACTGTAAAAGTAGCTGACTCCAAATCCAGCTCCAGACAAGTGACAAGTGGAGTACTTCAGGGTTCAGTCCTGGGACCACTCTTGTTTGGCATCTACTTCTCTGAAGTACAGGCCAATACTAAGGGATTCTGGTTAGCAAAGTTTGCAGATGACTGCAAACTGGGAGCCATTATTGAATCTCCAAATGATGAGGATACTCTACAAAATGGCCTTACAGAAACAGATGCTTGGTGCCAGAGCCATGGGCTCAAGCTCAATGCCAAGAAATGTATAGTTATCCCCTTTGGGAAAAAACATGTACCTGTGAATTACCATATAGGTGGCAGTACACTAAACACCGAAAGTGTGATAAGAGATTTAGGGACACAGGTGGACAGTGGTCTCACCTTCGATAACCACATCGCCACAACAGTCAGGAAATCCTTCTATGTGGCTTTTCATCCAGAAAAAAGGAGATCATTGTCCCACTGTACCCATCCCTCATTAGACCCATTATAGAATACAACTCCCCATTTCATATGTACCTCTCAAGACACCCGCAACAACTGGAAAGGCCGCAGAAATACCTCACTAAAAGAATCACAGGCTTAAAACAGATGCCCTATGCTGACCACCTTAAAAAACTCCAGCTATACTCTGTCGCATATCATCTACTCAGAGGTGATCTCTGCTTAGCATACAAGGCCATGTCTAACCCAGAACTGTTGGACATGCTCCACTTAAAGAAATCTCAATCTCTCAGAGCCAAATGCTCCAGGGATCTAAACCTTGTTATCACAGTAAACACAACATGCTGGAGGGATAGGTTCCTGACCCAAAGACTCTCCAGACTCTGGAATAGACGGCCCATACATGTCAAGCAGAGCTCCTCTTTGGCGCTCTTCAAAAGGAACCTTGACAATTGGATGGAAGAAAGGAAATTCACCCCGGGGATCACGTCAGTCGCCCTGCTAGACAGGGGTCCAGGAAGTAAATAGTGTGGGAAGAAATAGCCAGGGCATTGTTATGGCTAGGCTTGTATAGGCCCTAGGGCTGATAGCCTAGTACCAACCTATGAACCTAAGTTATATAAACAGCTTGACAACCGAACAAAAAAGCAGGCCCTACTGGACAAAAAAGATTTTTTATCAAAAATCTCTGAGCAACCCACATTCCAACTCGAAGAAATTGAGGAACTTAATAAACAAATTACAATCTCCAGGGAACCCCTCTTCACTAAACCCCTTCCCTAACAAACCTTCTAGTGAAACTGCAATTCCAATTTTTTCATCAGAATAACAGAAAAGCTTACTATACCAGAAACTCTCGATGTTAAATTCTTCCTAGCACCCATGCCAACTTCCATCATTAGATCAATTCTTAACAAAGTTAAAACCTGTTCTCCATCAGCCGACAAACTCCCTCCATTATTTCTCAAACATGCAGCCAGATCTGTAACATATCCTGCATTTATACTTATCAATAGATCCATCCAAGAAAATACAGTACCAGATATCTGGAAAAAATTCTTCATAATACCCCTCCACAAGGGAGGTAATTGTCCTAAACAAACTTTCCAACCAACAACTCTCTACCTCCGCTACCTCCTGGTTTAACAGCTACCTCTCAAACAGATAACAGTCTGTCAGATGGTAAACATCCTTCTCCCCTTTCTGTCTTGTTAAGACCAGGGTTCCCCAGGGTTCTATACTGGGCCCCCTACTTTTTAATATATTTACAAATAACCTCCATGTCTCCTACCCCCACTCTACCTTAATACAGTATTCAGACGATTCCACAATTGCTAACACGTCCGACAATATACAGTATCTCCACACTGTCACTCAACAATCTCTATACCTAGTAGAACAATGGGCAACTGAAAACAAGCTGCTTCTCAACCCCAAAAAGACCAACCTTCTCCTTTCCCTTCCAAAAACCTCAATCCAGCTAAAGACAACTTCAGCATCTCATCCCTAGATAATACAATTATCACCACCAACTAAACACTAAATTGCTTGGCGTTACTATAATGACCAATTAAAATTCGACTTACATATCTTAAACTGTATCAAAAAGTCCAATAAAAAACTAGGTCTTCTATACTGCAACAACAAATATATACCTAACAAATCTAGACCTATACTAGCTCAAACATTTATTCTACTATTCCTGCTATATGCTGCTCCCATACTTAGAAACCTCCAAAATAATCTCTTAACCAAGATAGAAACCACCTATAACAAGATAGCCAGATTCACAGCTAATAATAGCTACAAATCTCATCACGGTATACCCCTAAAAAGCTTAAGATGGCCTGAGCTCCCCCACAAGCTTCAAATATCACAACTACAAACGCACGTAGCATCCTAAATAACCCCAACTGCTGCCCTGCCCTTACACCCATAATTATACCCTACACACCCAATCGTAATCTCAGAAGCACACAACAAATCCTACTTCAGGTTACCAATCCAAACAAAAATATTGGAAAAATACTTTACAGTCATTCAATTGCACACTCATGGAACAAAATTCCATTGTCCCTTCACTTCACTACCAAAAGTGATGAATTCAAAAAGCAACAAAAATTCATTTCCAACATGCATGGATCTGTACTTGTGAGGAAATAACCTAATGAAATTTTCTTTTTCTCTCAATCAACATATCTGCCTGGTATCTGCTTTCTAAACTGCCTACACATATTACTCCCTCCGCAGTTAGTACCTATGCTATTAAATACATCCTTGTACTATGTCATGATGTTACTGTGAATTGCATATTACACATTTTTTTTTATTTTAGGCATTGTTATATTCTTTGTATATGACTTAATGCTAACCAAATTTCTCAAGTATATTGCTACTGTATTCTCAAAATACTCTACTTTTGCCTTGTAAATATTTATGTCATATACTTCTTTTTCTCTGTTTTTGTACTGTTAAGTATCTTACAACTTGAATTGTTAATTTCTTTTCCTTATTTTTTTAATTACTTTCTTGGAGCTTTCCTCCTCAGGTCTCCACTGAAAAAGGGCTCTCTGGGCCCAGTCGGACTAACCTGGTTAACAAATGTAAAAATAAATAAATAAATAAAGATTTATGGCATTTGTGTATGTGGTGTACTTGACCACCAGTTCTGAGCAGACCTGAGTGCTTCCTTTGAGATTGCGGACATATGTGAAGAAGGCCTTATGATTGTCTTAGGAGATGTGCCCAGTTTGAACTTGAAGTTTGCTATGGAGGATTTCACTACTGCTCTTATTTGCTTGTTCAGGCCAAGGAGAGATTGCTTCCAATTAGGGACCTGCTCCTTCTTGGTCCTGGACAACATTTTTTTTCCTTTTATTATAGAGTTTATTGATTGCAGATGTCCACCAGACAGGTTTACTCCTCCTTGAGGAGAAGGATTTTGTCCTGTCGGGTATTCCTGATTCCATGCAGCTATATAAATGCTCGTATAGCACTGTGGTGTTGGTTTGGACATTTGTGCCAGTTCCTATGGAGGGGGAGGGGGCTGTGAAGCTGTTTATACCTTCCCTCAGGAGGTTGTAATCAGCTTTGGAGAAGTTTTTTTGTTTGACCCTAACATCCTAGCTGGGGGGGTCAGGGAAGATGGTGACTTTGAAAGTGACTGCTTTGTTGTCGGATCTCACTAGGGAGGATGACACTGTAGAGATGCTGCAATGGTTACTAATGTTGGTTAATACCAAGTCCAAGACACTATCACTTCTCATGGGGGTATCGACCAGCTGATCCAAGGCATTTGCACTGATGAAAACAAGGAACCTCTGGGCATTTGTGTTTTGGCATGAGTAGTTCTTCTAGTCTATGGTTGGATAGTTAAAGTCACCCAGGATCAGGTAAAGGGTTGAATCTTGACAGATTTGAAGAGGTCCAGAGATGTGGAGTAGGCATCTTGAGTCAAAATTAGGGGCCTGTAGCTAGCTATGATTTCAATAGGGGTCTTGTCAATGGTTAACTTCACCTGGAGTGTCTCCTATGCATCATACTGTTTGACCAGTCTGGAGGTGTGTATGTCTTTAATATATATTGAAACTCCACCTCCTTTTGCTTTGCTGCCTACGGTTTATGGTCTGAATGTGTGATAGGATGAGTAACTTGGTATGGCTGGGGTGCTGTCCGTAGCTTTGAACCAGGTTTCTGTGACTGCACAAATGTCAGCATCTTCCAGGGTAAAGAATGCTTGCAATGAGTGCAGTTTCATGTTTAGACTCCTAGCGTTTAGCAGCATGACCTTTAATTTGAGTTTTGAGGAAATTTTCATGTTGGTAATTTTGACCTCATGGTGTTGCCTAAAAAAGGCACAGAAGCCTGAAGCCCAAGTGAGACAGAGGCAGGCCATCTCTGGCAAAGCATTGTAGTCTATTGATCATGTCTTCTGTTGCTTATCCCTCTTTAGTATAGATGATGAACAGGTGGGGTAGTTTGTTTATATGCTTTATTACATAGAAACTCATCAAGATGCGTAGCAGCATAAAATATAAATGGACTAATTAACTGACAGACGACATAGACATACATGCTCACATCTCAACAGCTTACTACAAAATGGCAGTCAGGCTTGCACATGCTCATTATTTATACACTTCTGCAAGCCCCTAGAAAGCTTCTTAAAGCTGTATACACATACTGACCTACATCCTCCCTCTTAAATAGATTGCCCTCAATGAAAGGACATTGGAATCAGACATGCAATAATAAAGACAATAGAAACAAACACAATGTTCAAGCCCAAGTTGCCGTGTATCTGCAACATGGTCTGGAAATGCAAACTGATCTAGTAATATAGTAATCAGAACTGGGTTTAGCAACAGGGACAGTCTTCGGTGAACAACTGATATGAGGAATTTCGCGATTCATCTCAGAAACAGGCATATTTACTGAAATGTACTCTGGAACTGGAATGCTGGACAACTTGCTCTGAGATAAAGAGTCTCTCTCACAGGCTACTTGCTGTGGTACAGGCTCAGACACCAGCATCACTTTTTTTCCAATTCCACCTAATCTCTACTCCTTGTGATTCCACAATATATGATCTTGCCTCTGGGCATACACTTTTCACAACTCCAATCCAATCATAAAATTTGCACGTTTGCATTCTCACTGTCCCTCCTTCACGTAATGGATTGAGCGGGTTACTGGACTCGTAATAAGACTTCTGGGCTAGGCATTTCTTAACAGATGGGCTTTCACCGATCTGTTATTCTAAGCTCTAGGAACCAATAAACTACTGCTGACTGCTAATGTAGTTCTGGTTTGTCACGACAGAAGTCGACAGTGGCCAGGTAAACCAAGATGTTTATCATGAGGAATATTTCTGAGATTCAAGAGATTCAGGAAAACATCACTACTATCTTGCTTCAACTTCTCTTGCAACTGTTTCACACTTTGAACTGCACGTTCTGCCAAAATATTTGACTGCGAGTACTCAGAACTACTCATAACATGGATAAAATCCTACTCTTCAGCAAATCTTTTGAATTGCTGGCTAGTAAACTGTGTACCCTTGTCAGAAATAACTTTGTGCGGACTACCATGGACTGCAAAATGATGATTCATCTTAGTAATGACAGCACTGGATGCCAGATTAGGAAGTAGGTCAATCTCAAACCAATTGGAATAAGAGTCTACTAACACCAAATAATGTTGACCATTCCATTCGAAAATGTTAGTGGCTACTGTCGACCAAGGTAGTTCAGGAATCTGGTTTAGCTGAAGTGATTCCTTCTGTTGATGTGGCTTTGTACTATTACATACAGAACAAGATGAAAGGTGTCTGTCAATGTCATGTGACATAGAAGGCCAAAATACTAGTCTTCTTGCCCTCCTTTTAGTAGAATCGGTTCCTGGGTAGCCACGATGCAAGATAGCAATATACTCTTGTTGCAAGGACTTTGGAACAATTACTTTTGGACCTTTCATGATGATGCCATTGTGAGACAAAATCTCATCTCTGTAAGGAAAATAAGTTGCACTTCTCAAGGTAAACTAGATTGCTTTGACTCCCATCCTTGACTGATGAAGTGGTTAAGCTTTTGTAAAACTGGATCTGAGGCTATATGACTGTTAAGCTCATCAAGACACGTGGAAGAAAAATGTCTCACTTCCATGACTTCATAATCAAGTCACTCATTCTCATGCTGTTCAGTGGTATTTCTGGGTGATCTGGATAATGTATCAGCAGGATAAAGAAGTTTGCCATTTGTGTAGACAAGATTGAGTTGTACTTCTGCAATCTCAACATGAGTTGTAATCTGGCTGGAGCTGTATGCATAGGCTTTCTCAAAATAGTGACTAGAGGTTGGTGGTCTCTTTCAATCTGGATAGGTCTACCCTAATTATAATCATGGAACTTTGAACATGCAAGCACAATTGCCAAGAGCTCTTTCTCTATCTGAGCATCCTGCATCGCAGTTTGGGTTAGAGTTCTAGACACACAGGCAACAGGTTGACCATCTTGATAAATAACTGCACTGAGACCAACGTTTGAAGCATCAAAGGAATGAATAACTGGTTTGTGAAACATCATAGTATCTGAGAGTTGGTGGACTGGCAATTCTCTGTTTCAGGACATCAAATGCTATTTGGTGTTGTTCCAACCATGACCAGGATATACCTTTACATGTCAGTTCTCTGAGTAGTGCTGCTAGTTGGCTTAAATCTGGAATGAACTTGCTAGATAGTTAACCATGCCAAGAAGGGTCTGGTCCTAAGCCTGAACTGGTAAACACTTGACCAACATAAGTAACTTTTCATAACCTCAAGTTGCACATCAGAGGATCCAGCTTAAGATTCACTTGACTTGCTTTTTCCAGAACTTTCTTGAGGTTTCTGTCATGCTCAGCTTCATTATTACCTCCGAATAGAAAATCTTCTACTATAATAGTACATGGATACCCAGAAAATATTTGCTCCATTTCAAGTTGAAAGACTTCACTGGCAAAATTCATCGCAAATGGCATTCTCAAAAATCTGTACCTACCAAAAGCAGTACTGAATGTAGCTAGCCACAAGAATTTATTGTCAAGCAAAATGTGCCAAAGTGAACTCTCTGCATCTAAGACAGGAAAAACAGTGGCATTTGGCATCAGAGCTGCAACTTCTTCGACTATACGTTTTGGATGATGAGGTCTTTTTAGTGCTTTGTTCAAATCTATTGAATCAATACATGTTTTGATATCATCTGAGCTTTTCTTATGAGCAACCACCATGAAAGATACCTGTGCTGACTGGGGAGAGATGGGCGAAGGCTGCTAGCCTAGTCAAATAGAATTTGATACATAATTCTATGAACTATATAAATAAATGTAAAATACAGGCTTGTGTTTTTAAATGTAAGAAAACACTGTAAAAATGTGAACTTCAAGATTGTTGCAACATTGCCATCTGCTGTAAGGAAAACCAAGCCAAGTATTTCAAATGTGTCTTTTTAAGTTGAAAAGATCTTATGAATCTCTTTAATGTTTTACAATTTGGCTGGATAAAGGTTTCATGCCCATTGTTTTAAGGCTAAAGTTTATGACCAGAATTTAGGTGTGGAAGGTGCTTTATTGCTCTAGTTTCTGTTAGAATATATATGTGAAATGTCTTCTATTGTTGTAAGTTTCTGTGCAGGTGTTAGATTGCTAAATAATGCAGTTTGTTTGCCTGGGAATACCCAAGTGTCAAAAATTATGTAATTTGGGGAGGGACACAGCAAACATGTTTGTTAGTAATGTTTAAATATTATTTCTCACAAGAGACTGGAAGCATTTTGACTTTGGACATCCAACTTACCAGCACTCTGCCTTATGCTCACATGTAAGTTTTAGCACTGTGATTTCTTGTAGGAATAGTTAAAGCTAGTAAAGATTAATTAGGCTTTGAAATCAGACCTGTCCTAGTGTATTATTTTAAGTTTCTGTGTGATCTCTGAAATCTTAGATATCTCTGTGGTGTAGTAGTTTTGTTTTGTGTTTTTATTATTTATTATTAAATATTTTTAAAAACGTCTACCTGTGGCTGCTTTGTGTAGAGATAAGCTCTACAGTGCATTGCATATTTATAGAGGTTATTGTAAAAGGCCACTCTAAAGTAAGCCTTGACTGTTAGTCATACTACCTTTGGATAATAATGTTGCACAGTAATAATTGGACACCCTTTTAAGGGCCTTTGAGTAGCTGATATTTATTAGCTGGTGGTGGCAGTAATTACTACCATATAGCCTGGGTAAAGGGGAACAGCTGAAGAACCTGTGCCAGCCTTTTTCCCAGGAGGGTCTGTGTGGTTGTATAACCTCTTCTCAAAGTGTATGTGTGGTGTGTCAGCTACCTGGGCAGGGACACGAAACACTGGTTGGACAGAGAGGGTACTGGAGGTTAGCTTGCCAGCTAGGCTGAGACCTGGACCCTATAGCTGTGCCAGTGGGGAGTCTTATTGGGGACCTGGAGAGCAAGGGAGCAACCAGCCCCAGACTGACTGTGATCTCTGTGTGCACTTAAGGGAAATTGTACTTTACTGTGTGTATTAGTTATCCTTTTCTCTTCTATGAGACAACCTGTCTGGTGTTACTGGTAAGGATTGAGGCTCCTTGGTTGCTGGGCCAGGGCACGGTCGTCACAATACCCATTCAGTAGGTTCAGCAACTGGACAAATTATACCATGAAGCACCATTTTGTCTAGCTTGACTTTCACTCTGTTCTGCATAGCTACTGGAACTTTCCAGTCTGGCCTGACATCTGGGTCTAACTTCATGGAGTACACCACAACTGGAAGCTCACCCAATCTGTCTTCAAAAAGATCAGCATGGGTAGAGAAAATATACTGGGTGAAATTAGAACAGTGGTCTTTCAAACTAACATGATGGACTTCCTTATTAAATGAAAGCAGTCCTGTTTTCAAACTGTCTCTGAACCCTAATAATGACTAGACGTGCCTCTTGAACAATTTAAATAACAAGTCATAGCTTCTCCCAGCAGCAACATGAAAGTATTACTGAGCCTTCATTTTGAATCTCTGCACCACCATAAGCAACAAGCTTCACTCACTTTGCCAAGTCAAGCTTCTCACCAGCACATACTCTAGCCAAAGTTTCTGCAGACACAGTATTACGCTTTGAACCTGTGTCAACTTTGAGCTGTATGGGTCTTCCATTTATCCGAACTGTACAAAATACTTCATTCTTTGCCCATAATCTACTGAATTGACTGTTTCATGAAGCACTGACACACATTGAACATAAAAAGTAGGGTCACAGCTTTCCAATTGATCGACTTGTTTCTTTGAAAGTTTCATTTTAATAAAAGAATACCCCTTATTTGATTTACACAACCTTTTGAAATGATTCCACTTATTACATCTGTGACATTGCTGACCAAAAGATAAACATTTTTCCCTTTTAGGCTCATGACTTCTACCACAATTACAAGGGCCCATTCCTTGAGTTTGCTGACTCACTCTTATGCTTCACTGAGACTGTGCATACTGGGAAACTTGCTAGAAAGCTACAGGGTTTCCCTGTGACTGCTGTAGGGCTTACAGTTGCTGCCATGTGATTAGGCTTGTTTCTTTTAACCACATGCTGCATACTATCAACATTGGCTTTAGAAGTTACTAGAAGCATGTATCTCTCATTTGTTAGTATATTTGTGTGCTTTTCTGTAAGCTCATTTATCTGACAAAACTCAATGGCCTTATTCAAAGTTAAATCACTATCATGGAACAAAATCTTCCTCACAGCATTATCTTTAATACCACACATGTCTGTCCTTTATCAACTCATCCCTTAAGTCTCCAAATCTGCACCTTTTAGCTTTGTTTCTCAAATCAGTTATATATGCAGCAAAAGTTTCACCAAGCTTTTGATCCCTTGTGTAAAATAAGTGCATTTCTATTGTAATACTCATTTGAGGTTACACATCACGTCCTCCCTTGACTCAGCCGGTACAACCACATGACGCCCCCCTCCCCCGGGTGCATACACAAATAAACACTCTCTTTTTATGGCTTTTGAACCAGCTGAATTAAGCAGGATAAATGCCTTTGTATGGTCATCTTTATCAGAAAAAGTAGCCTGTATGAAAATATCATACTCTTGCTCAAACACTCTCCAGTTCTCAGCAATATTATTATCAAAGACAGGAGGACCAGGTTTTCAAAATCCATCTGCCATGCCAACAAATTATGCCCAAACACACTGAAAAATATGGCCCTTATATTATGTATGAGCAAACACACAACCAGCACTTGTAATAACATTCAAAGGCATAATAACCTCTTTGAAACACTGTACTATGCTCTGTAATGGCTGTATTCTGTAAAATAACTGTACTGTAATACTTCACAAACATGTAAACACTTCTGACAACTCGAATAGCTTTGGTTAATGCGAAAAAGTAGTGCTTAGTGAAAAAATGCAGTCATTTCTCATTTTATGCGATTCAGACTTTATTTCAAACATTTTCCTTAGTTATTTCAAATATTTCTGTTAATATATCATAGTATCGTATATTTCTGTTACTTAGAAATTTGTTTACAGCATTCTGAATGCTTTGTTTGATACTTTGAGAACAAAAAAAGGTTTGACCAAGTTTTAATACCTGAATTTTGTTTCTGACATGTTTTGCGGGTTATATGCGCAGTAGGGATGATTCACTCCTTTATATTCCTCCAATCTTAACTGAGTGTCCCTCGGTCTCGAAGCTGGTGAATCTGGATCTCAATCTGGCATGATGTTGCTTTTCCCTCTTTAGTATAGATGATGAACAGGCGGGATAGTTCATTTATATGCTTTATTACGTAACACATCGGGATGGGTAGCAGCATTACCAAATATAAACAAACTGATTAACTGACAGACGACACAGACATACATGCTCACATCTCAGCAGCTTTCTACAAAATGGCAGTCAGGCTTGCACATGCTCATTATTTATACACTTCTGCAAGCCCCTAGAAAGCTTCTTAAAGCTGTACACACATAACTGACCTACAATTCCTAGGCTGTCAGGTACTGGATCTCCTTGAAAAGACACCAGAAACTAAGCCAGTTGGTGAAGTCAATCATTTTCTGTTTGTAAAGAGGCATCATTCCGGGTAACGGTAGAATGCTACTTAAGGCTAGGGACATACCTGCCTGGGACACATATTCCGTGAGCTTGATCATGCCTCTCTTCATATAGTCCAGGGAGGTACATCTCAAATCATTCATGCCAATATGGAGTATGACATAGTCATAACAGTACTTGTTGAGAGACTTGAGTGCATGTGTGATATGGCAGATTTTGGCACCTGACAAACAACTAACAGTGACTTTCTCCTTATCCAGCTTCAGCCTGGTGAGGGGCACATCTGTATGTCTTACAATGGAGTCTCCTATGACTAATATGTTGGGTTTATGGTTAGACACAGGTGAGTGGACTATGTGTGGTATGTAGTGTGGTGGGCTGTGGAGTTCACTTGTGTTTTTGCTTTGGTGGACTATTTTGTTTGGGTATGATTTGTTGAGGACCTCCTCATATGTGAGTGTGTGTTGTGTAGGTGTGTGTGATGTTAGAGGTGTTGTGTTTGTGTTGACAACCTTCTCACTGACAGATATACTGGAATGTGATGGAGAAAGTATAGATTCTAAGTTCTTAATGTAATTGCATTTCTCACAAATTGTGTTCCTAGGTGGAGGTAGTAGAGGGTTGTCCATGTACATGAGGCAGTTGCTACACTGTCTCAGGTTGCCCATATCAATCAGATTGGCAAGAGAAACTGTAGGAAATTGTCCAGCCATATTTGTCAGAATCTGAGGGAGAGAGGCCAGAGAGAGCTAAGGGGGTAAAGGGTGGAAGGTCTAAGATGTGTATTACTAGGTGATCACACAAGTCCTACTAAAGGAAAATTTGTAGCTGGAATTCCTCGCAATGGGTTAAAAACAATGCAGCTGTGGTGCATGATGTGAAAATAAGCCCAAACCAGCTAAAATGCTGGGTTTAATTACCACAAAAAAGAAGATTCTAGTAACACAGAAATCTAGCAAATCCTGCTAGCCCCTGCTTTCTTTACCAATCAGCTTGTACCAGACAGGGACCAGGTAGCCCTGCCACTCACTGGAAAGAAGATAAGCCCCTACCAGCACAAGATGGCTGCCAGAAACACAGAAGGCAAACACAAGATGGCTGCCAGAAACACAGAAGGCAAAAACAAACAGCTCTGGATGCAGCAAGCCTGTATCCAAACTATGCTACTCAATATAAAGGTTAAGAACACAGTAAAACTCACAGAAAAGCACAGATTAACCACTTACAGACAAAAGCAGAACTCTCAGTATGAAAAAATACAGTTAAACAATAATGAAATGCAGTAAAATGCAGTTAAACAGTAATAAATTGCAGTAAAAAGCAATGCAATACAGTTAAACAGTAATGAAATGCAGTTAATCGGTAAACTGCTTATCATAAAAATATTATAGCATTTAAGTATTCCAAAAGTGATGGCTAAGCCTTCCTTATGCAGTTATTTCACTTTGTAGCTGGAGTCAATAGAGAAGACATAAAAGCATGTGGTATCTCACTGCCATCAGTCATTGTAGAGGAAAACACTGCACCCTTCATATCAGAAGGTCATGTCTTCATGAGCTGAACAGCGAACACTCATAACTACAAATGCCAGCAAACCTTTTTGACTTGAAATGTTATTTCCTGATCTTTTTCCCCATGCCCACAATGCACCTTTCTGTAACAGATAATGTAAAGGGTTTAACAAGGTTAATGGACTTGATAGGAAAATATTTAAGTGAACAAAAATATAATTTCAGCAAAGTAATATTGTAAGAGATGGAGCATGGCTTTTTTTTTTAGTATCCATAGCTTGCAAACCATGTCTTCACGTGAGGTAAATCATATGAATCTACTATCTATGTTTAAATGTTATACATGTATTGTAGAAAATGCACTGTTTATTTTAATACATAGTCCCAAAGACATGCAGTAGGTGGATGGACACTCTAAATTGGCCCTAGGTGTGAGTGTGTGCATGTGTGTGCCTTCTGTGGAAGGTTGGGCGCTGGGCTGGCAACTCAACACTGTAAAACTCCACTGCCAATCATGAGTGGACAGATGATCTGCTGTGGTGACCCCTAACCGGGAAAAGCCGAAAGAAGAAGAAGAAGTCCTTCATAATTTAATATTTTAAGCACACCCTCTAAATGCTGCAAGCGTTATTGCCTACCACCAGTAATCAGAATCTCATACAGATATTTTGCAATGTTTGGCAGACCTTGTAATACATTTTCATCAGCCATTTGAAATACAGCAGGTGCATTCAACAGCACAAATGATAAACAGTACTATATAAACATTCCTCTGTTTACAGTCAAGTATTTTAGTGATTACACAGATTCCTTTGTTAATGAGAACCGCTTATGTCTGATTTTGAAAAATTTTAACCACCTACCAGCAGTTCAAAAGATTTTTGTTTTGCTTCAGATTAATTTACAGATATGCCATTTCAATAGTAGTTATTTTATAATCTGACCATAGCCTAATAGTTCTGTCAGGTTTAAATAAAATTACAAAAGGAGCAGACAATTAAATATTTCACAGGATATTTGATTTTCTTCAGTAGTTTGTTTCCCCCGCTACTTTACCAGAGACACTGCCTAAGGCACGGAGCAGGTACTAAATGACATACGTTTTGTATATGTACATAACTAGCATTTTGTGGGCCCTTTTATATTACCTAAATTCACATTTTCTGAATTTGTGCTCTATTTCTTGCCATTTAGTTTTGTTTTGCCAACTTTTCCCAACAGCAATGAATAAATACTTTTATTATCAATGATCATGTGTCTTCATGTTCCTTATAATACATCTTTTGTTAATATCTTCCATTAATTTCTCTAGGGTCTGGTGTTTACATTTTTAAAACAGCATATGTTGATTGAAAAACTGTATGACTATTCCAAATTTCAATTCACTCATTATAATGGCACTGCTGCCAGTATCAGCCTTAAAGATCACAACGCTCTCTTGTGATTTTATTTATACTAAGCATAAGTTAACTTTATGGAATTGTTTCATCTGTACACTCGTGCTGCTTTCACCAACAAAAACATTATGAAGGAACAAGACTTTCTTGAAATTCTCAACATGTTTTGATAAAAATATTTTTCAGCACATGCTGTAAGATCAAGCAGTTTCACAGCAAGCTGCTAAATATCACACATGAAATAATGAATAAACTGAAAGCAACATTCTAAAATATAAACTGAAATAGAAATGTGTGTGTGTGTGTGTGTGTGTGTGTGTGTGTGTGTGTGTGTGTGTGTGTGTGTGTATGTGTGTGCGCGCGCTCGCGCGCGCATGGGACTACCTTGTATGAACGAAATTACGTTTCATTGAATGTTACTTACCCGACTCCACTTCTCTGAAACTGCATTCAACTGAAAGCACGGACTGCCCAAATCCTTTCCCTATGAAAGGAACCACTTGGCCACCAGGGGAAAAAATATAAATGGACCAAAAGTAAACCCACCAAAGTGGGGGGCTTTGCCCCCACACCCCTCCTACTTAAATATACGAACTCCGAGATCGCACTACACTGAAGAGAGGGCAAAGTTCACTATGGTGGTTAAGTGGTTCCTTTCACAGGGAAAGGATTTTGGCAGGCTGTGCTTTTGGTTGAATGCAGTTTCAGAAAAGTGTAATCGAGTAAGTAACATTCAATGAAACAATTTCATTCATACAAGATTTTATATATATATATATATATATATATAAAACTTGCCCTCTCTTCAGTGTAGTGAGATCTTGGAGTTGGTATATTTAATTAGGGGGGCATGGGGGCAAAGCCCCCACTTTGGTGGGATTACTTTTGGTCCATTTACTGTGGGAGTGGTTACTGCCTTGAAACTGTAGTTTTATTGGCCATTTTGGGTCAGTTCCAAACTCCTTGATCTCCCTCTCTTAAAACCCGATTGCCTCGTGGTTTTGGCGTCTTTTCGGACTTGTTGGCTGTTGGTGAAGCACCCACCAAGAGGAGAAAATGCTGAGAGAAGAAAGGAGCCACTTTTGAGATTTTAACTATTTTGCTTCAGATTATTTGTTAAGTTTTTCTGCATTGCTGCCTACTTTTGAGAATTTTCTGGCTTGTTAAACTTGATTTCTGTGTTGCTAACAGTATTTAGAACACAACCTAGAGCTGATTACTGAATTTCCTGCCTGCACTTATTTTGAAAATCGTTTTTTTTTCTTAAAACTTGCATTTTATCTGTCTCTGGACTAGCACTCAAGTGTGGGGTCATTTACTGCACTGTTCTAACTTGTTGATACTTGTGAACCTCTGCTTTCCTTAAAAAAAACAAAAAATCTTGCTTTTTTCCCACTTTTCTGAGATTTAAAAAAGTTCAGCTACAGATTTGCTGTTCTGAACTGTTTGTAAGTTTCTTGGAGGCCATTGTTTGCTTGGGCTAAAGGGAAGTCTCTGTGTTCATCAGTGGCAGTGATAAACATTGAGCAGCCTGCCTGCCCCTGTGGGAGTGGTTACTGCCTTGAAACTGTAGTTTTATTGGCCATTTTGGGTCAATTCCAAACTCCTTGATCTCCCCCTCTTAAAACCCGATTGCCTCGTGGTTTTGGCATCTTTTCAGACTTGTTGGCTGTTGGTGAAGCACCCACCAAGAGGAGAAAATGCTGAGAGAAGAAAGGAGCCACTTTTGAGATTTTAAGTATTTTGCTTCAGATTATTTGTTAAGTTTTTCTGCATTGCCGCCTACTTTTGAGCATTTTCTGGCTTGTTAAACTTGATTTCTGTGTTGGTAACTGTATTTAGAACACAACCTAGAGCTGATTACTGAATTTCCTGCCTGCACTTATTTTTAAAATCGTTTTTTTTCCTTAAAACTTGCATTTTACCTGTCTCTGGCCTAGCACTCAAGTGTGGGGTCATTTACTGCACAGTTCTAACTTGTTGATACATGTGAACCTCTGCTTTCCTTAAAAATAACAAAAAAATCTTGCTTTTTTCCCCACTTTTCTGAGAATTAAAAAAGTTCAGTTACAGATTTGCTGTTCTGAACTGTTTGTAAGTTTCTTGGAGGCCATTGTTTGCTTGGGCTAAAGGGAAGTCTCTGTGTTCATCAGTGGCAGTGACAAACATTGAGCAGCCTGCCTGACCCTGTGGGAGTGGTTACTGCCTTGAAACTGTAGTTTTATTGGCCATTTTGGGTCAATTCCAAAGTCCTTGATCTCCCTCTCTTAAAACCCTCTTTTGCGTGGTTTTGCGCATTTTCGCACATAGCGCAACATCGGGCAGCGCCACCTAATTGGGTTTAAACTACTCCTGGCTCCACAAAGTCTGCTCTTCACATTTTCCCTTAGAACTGCTCTATCTCTCAAATTAAACACCATATTCTCATTCTAAGGCCCCTCACTGGTCCAAATAAGTAATCTTACAAGTTAGCACTAATAAACCATAAGCACTACTTACTCTTATACTCTCTACGATTACCTTGTCCCCTATTGGTCCATTTTAATTCACTTCCCTATATTACTCTAGCATGTCCAAAGGTCAGTCAATGGTTTCCTCTCCAGTCCAGCTGGTGAATCTGGGAATTTTGAGGCAATGTTACAATTGTCTCATGTACACAGACAACCCCCTCCTCCTCCAAACAGGTTCAAATATATGTGAGAGATGCAACCATATAGCCAAACTGGAGCCTGAGCTCTCTCATCTCAAAACTGGTGTAACCAGTCAGGAGGAGAAGGTAACCTCACACAACACAATTCCAGTATCACATAGTCCCACCACAAAAGCAAACCAAACACATAAAAACACAAAAACATACTCGGAGGCTCTAAATAAAAATCTACCTACACAACAGAGACCTCCAAAGCAGACATCCAAGCAAACGCTACCCCAAAACAAAACACGTACAACACAAAGCACACAAAGTCAGTGTGCCAAGCAGTCACAGCCCTTAAGGCTGAATAACACACCTGATACTCTTGTAATAGGTGACTCTATTGTCAGACACACTGACGTCCCACTCACCAGGCTGAATAAAGAGAAGGTCACAGTGAGCTGCCTGTCAGGTGCTAGGATCTGCCACATAACGCAAGCACTCAGGTCACTCCAAAGCAAATACAAATATGACTCAGTCATTGTACATGCTGGCGTGAATGACCTGAGACGTACCTCCCTCAACTACATGAAAAGAGACATAGAGGAGCTCTCTGATCATGTAGCCCAGGCCAATATGACCGTGACCTTGAGCAGCATCTTACCCTCACCTAGAATGATGCCACAGTATAAAGACAAAATGATTGATTTTAACAACTGGCTAAAATTTTGGTGTCATTCAAAGGGGATCCAGTGTCTGTCAGCCTGGGATGACATGCTCGACAAGCCATGTTGCTTTGCTAGGGACGGCTTGCACCTGTCACCCCTGGGCTTTTGGATATTGGCAAAGGCTCTTGCCACCCCCATAGTGCCTTTTTTAGGCAAGGCTCAAAAGTCAAACCCACCTCCATAGACAGCACAAGGAACAAGAAACTAAAGGTAATGCTGCTAAATGCCAGAAGTCTTAACCTCAAGATGCATGCACTCGAATCTCTCCTCAGTATGGAGAACATCGATATCTGTGCAGTGACAGAAACCTGGTTCAAGGCTCCAGAGAGCACCCCAGCACTACCAGGTTATACCTCATATCATGCTTTTCGACCCCAAAACCCGGACAGAACCACAAAAGGAGTGGGAGTTTCCATATTTATCAAGGATATCCACACCTCCAGGTTAGTGGCATTGCACGAAGTATCGGAGACCATCCATGTGCAACTGACAGTGGGCAAGACTGCTTTTCAGTTTATAGCATCCTACAGACCACCCTCTCAAAGTCAGGAATCCCACTCAGCTTTCCTGAAAACATTGGAGAACATGAAGATCTCTCCAAACACCATTATATTGGGCGACTTCAACTACCCAAACATAGACTGGGAGCATTACTCAAGCCCCAGCACCTTAGCCCAAAGGTTCCTGAAATTTATAAACTCAAATGCTATGGAACAACTAGTCACCACTCCCACAAGAGGGGAAAACATACTAGACCTGATCATTACCAAAATGGGGACTCTATGCTCCATATCAGAAGTATATCCCTCATTGGTAAGATCAGACCATAAATTAATTTCACTGGATATCCACATCCCGACCCCACCCCCAGCCCAGAAAACCACAGTGAAAAACTTCTCAAAAGCAAACTTCACACTTCTCAAAACCGAAGTGGAATCCTTCAAGGTCCCAGGGCCAGTGGAAACCACGGCCCAAACTGCAGAATCCTATATAAACGCATTCTACGGACATCTCCAGGAATGCATGGATCATGCTATCCCAAACAAAATCAAGACCCAATCATCCAAAGGCAGGCGTCCAGTCTGGTGGACCCCAGCCATAAATAAACTGTACAACAGAAGGAGGAAGCTACTACATGATAGAGCAAAATCCCTAAAAGGGAAGGCGTCTCTGATCAGTGCTAGCAAAAAATTACGATCCCTCATAAAATCCTCCAAGGCCAGCTTCAAGAGAAAAATTGCACAGGACACTAAAGACAATCATAAGGCTTCTTTTAGTTATTTTAGGAACCTGGGATGCAACTCCCAGACTTGTTCTGAGTTGATTCTAAATGACAAAAAATACACTGAACCCACAGACATCGCTAATATCCTGGCAGACAGGTTCAGTGCAAACCCCCCCCCCCCAAAAGAGCAAGTATCTATCCCGGCAGAGTGCAGCCTCCCAAACATCTCTGATGCTCAGGTGAAGGCCGCCCTCTCCAAAGCAAAAAACACTGCTTCCATGGGACCAGATGGCGTCCCGGGTTGCGTCCTACATGAACTCCAAGAATAACTAATCCCTCAAGTAAAACTGCTGTACAATCTCAGCCTCACTACAGGATATGTGCCCAAAGAATGGCGTACAGCAACAGTGGTCCCACTCCACAAAGGTGGCCTCTGGACCCTGGAAACTATCGCCCCATAAGCCTGACTAGCCTAGTCTGCAAGGCTATGGAGAGGATCATCATGGAACTCATAAACAAAGACATTGGGGACCTACAGACACTAGATCCTACCCAATTTGGCTTTGTCAAGGGCAGATCCTGCCTTTTGAACCTGGTCGATTTCTTCGAAATAGTCACCAAGGCCATAGATGAAGGGAAGGTAGTCCACACAGCCTATCTGGACCTCGCAAAGGCATTTGACACAATACCCCACTTGGGCATCATAGATAAGCTATCCAGCCTAAATATAAACCCCTATGTCACAAGATGGGTCGCAAACTGGCTCAAAGACAGAACCCACAGAGTCAGAGTTGCTGGAGCCATGTCAGACTCGAAACCGGTCACAAGTGGCATCCCACAAGGTTCTGTCCTGGGACCTCTCTTGTTCGGTATATACTTTTCTGAGGTACAGGCCAATGTGGGAGGACTATGGCTCACCAAGTTCACAGATGACTGCAAACTGGATGCCATAATCGACTCTCCAGCTGACACAAACATCCTTCAAAAAGGTCTTGCAGAGACGGATAACTGGTGCCAGAGCCATGGTCTAAAGCTAAATGCCAAAAAGTGTATAGTCATACCCTTTGGCAAAAACAATGTGCCCACAAATTACCACATAGGTGGTAACCCATTAAGTACAGAGAAAGTAATTAGGGATCTGGGGACCCAAGTTGATAGCAATCTCTCCTTTGACAACCACATTGCCAAAGTGGTTAGAAAGACCTTCTACATAGCCCACCTCATCATGAAAGGATTCACATCTAGATCAAGAGAGGTAATCGTGCCCCTTTATTCATCCCTCATCAGGCCCATCATAGAATACAATGCCCCCTTTGGGATGTACGTTACCCAACACCTGCAGCAATTAGAAAGACCCCAAAAGTACCTCACCAGGAGGATCAAGGGACTCAAACAGATGCCATATGCTGCTCGGTTAAAAAAACTCCAGCTCTACTCAGTTGCATACCACCTACTTCAAGGCGATCTATGCCTGACATATAAAGCTATGTCCAACCCAGAATTAATGGACATGCTCCACCTCAGTAAATCTAACTCCCTTAGAGCCACGCGCTCGAGGGACTTGAACCTCAGCACAGAAATAAATAGAACATGCTGGAGGGACAGATTCATAACCCAGAGGCTCCCTTCGCTTTGGAATAGAATTCCAATTCATGTTAGGCAGAGCACCTCACTGACTCTCTTCAAGAAGAATCTTGATGAGTGGATGGGGATCGAGGTTTGTCCCGGGGATTACTTCCGTGTCACTATTAGACAGAGGCACAGCAAACTAAACTTAAAAAGGGCACAGTATACTCAAATCAAGGGGTGGCGTAAGCCAAACACAATCGGGCTAGGCTTATAAATGCCCCAGGGCAGATAGCCTAGTATGGACCTATGAACCTATATATATATATATATATATATATATATATATATATATATATATATATATATATATATATATATATATATATATATATATATATATATATATATATATATATATATATATATATGTTCACTTTATAATTTCAAAATACTGAAATGCCGAATTTCAGTATTTCGAAATCATAAAGTTGAAAACTGAAAATCACGAAAGTGCATTATGGCTTACGGTATGTGGTGTGGAGTGTTGGGAGTGTATCATGTATGGATGTAGGTGTAATTGAAGGTGAGTGAGTGTTTTGTAAGGGTTTTGTGTGGGAGTTTGAGTGTGTCTGAATGTGTGAATGTATGTATATGTGTGATGTTTGTGTGTGTGCGAGGGACTGAAATGTGTGGGTGTGTGTTTCCTTTTTGTGTCCGTGCGATCTCGGAGTTAGTATATGTAAGTAGGGGGGTGGGGGGTGCAGACCCCCACATGGTGGGTGCAGGGGGGCTTGCATGTAGTGTAGGTTTGTTTGTGTTTTTGTGTTTGTGTGTGTTTTGTTTGTTGTAGTGTGGGTTGGACGATGTATGTGTTGTGTGGTGTATGGTTTGTATATGTTCGTGATTGTGTGTTTCGCGATTGTGTGCTGTCGGGATTATGGACGTTTGACTTTATGATTTTGAAATACTGAAATTCGGTATTACATTATTTCGAAGTTATAAAGTGAATCCATATATATATATATATATATATATATATATATATATATATATATATATATATATATATTTCTACAAAGATACCTCCACACTTCTCCACACACTGCAGTATGGTAGTGTGGTGGGCTTCAATGATAACTAAATGTACTGATTTCAAGATCATACTACAGTGGAGATAAAGTGATTATTTGTTTTTCCGGCAAAATAGAATATTTCCTTTATCTCTAAGCAGCACAACTCAAGAGTAACTATATACATTTGTAGAAGTATGCCAAGTACCTCTGTCCATATCGTGCATGCAGGGGAATGAACCCTCCTGCAGAAGCAATCATCATGTTTTATTCTTTCATGGGTCTTGAACCATTTTGTTTTCAATGAAGGCTTTGTCAATTCAATGTCAGGATTTGGATGTACTGATGCTTCCAATTACTTTTAAACCACTGGATAAAGATCTATTATTCAAAGAGAGCTAGCCTATTGTTTTTATTCTTGCTGTGCCTACTTCCCTAAATTAAATAGTTTATGAATGGTTTACATTTGTTTGCTATATTATGAGATTGCAGTAAGTGTGAACATGTGTGAATACATTTTTCACCCTTGCAGTGTATCTCTTTTTCCTATGGTTGAGAGCCAATTTAATTAGTATATTTAAGTAAAGTGAATAAAGAAATATTTTTTTAGAGCTATCACCTGTAGGTTTGATGGGTATGCTTTTCACTGGGTTTAAATCCTTGAGTTTACAGTTTGTAGGTTGCATATTAACTTCTCATAGGAGATGTGTCAAGTTTTATTGTTGTAATTTTATTGCTGTGTGACATCAGTTATATTTTTTCTTTAAGAAACAAGCTTGTTAAGTTTTTTTAATAGGATTGCATGTCAAAGCTTTTTGATGACATAGCGTTTCATTTATGTTTTTTTCACATTAATATGATTGATATTTTGCTTTTGACTTTCTGCAGTTTAATGTGTAAGGCTCAATTAAACTAACCGCACACTCTCCCATCAGTCTTAAACCTATCCCCACCAGCAGCATAAATAAACTCCTCCTTAAACTACAGCCTTGCTCATATGTTCCTGATAATCTGCCTCCCCCTTCCTTAAGATGGCTGCAGACAGCATTGCCCTCCCCATTTCCGTTCTTATCAACAGGTCCATCCAAGAAGCCTATGTCCCCTCACTCTGGAAGAAAGCTTTTGTCACCCCTCTCCACAAAGGCTGTGATAACGTAGACACTACTAACTTCCTTCCTAAAGCTATTGTCTCGCCTCCTTCTAAAATCCTTGAAAAATGCATTCATCACTAAGTCTTGCCATACCTAACACATAATCATCTTCTTAGCCCAACACAACATGGTTTCAGGCTTGGCCACAGCACTACCAATGCTCTTCTGTTCTTCCTTGACACCATTAATCGTGCTTGCAGCTCTGGGAAAATCATATTAACCCTTTATAGGTTCTTAGATTAGTACTAGGCTAACTGCCTTTGTGGGCCATTTTAAGCCTAGCCAATTACCCCATGTGAGAACCAAACCCTGCGCCTATGGTTTCTAAGGCAAACACCTTAACCATTATGCTACCCCTTAGATCACTCCAAAGCCTTTGACACTGTCTCACATCCTTAACTCCTCTCCTTCCTCCATTGCCTGGTTTTAATACTGTCTCTCCAGTAGACAACAAGCTGTTAAATGGAAAAATTCCACTTCAATCTTTCTCAATAATCCCTTCGGCTTCCACCAAGGCTCTATTCTTGGGCCCTTACTTTTCAGTATTTGTATTAGTAACTTTCACATATCCATAGATAATGCTACACTGATCCGGTATGCTGATGATTCCATAATCATCTGTACAACAAACTTTCCCTCTGAACCCTTCAAAAAACCCAAACAGCCTTCTCCAATAGCAAAACTTAGATGCTAAAAAATTATCTCACTCTCAATGCTAACAAAACAAAAATCATGATATTCTCTCCTTCGAGAAATTTCACCATAGACAAAAGCTCCTTTAAAATAAAAAGCCACAATAACACTCTAATTAAAACTGTACCTCACACCAAACTACTTGAGTGACCATTGATGAACATTTAAAATTTGATATCCAGATCCAAAATAATATCAGAAAACCCAACAAAAACTAGGTCTGCTGTATAGACAAAATCGCTATCCAACCGCTTCTCCCAGACTTACTCTAGCCTTCTCCTACCTGCTCCCCTCTCTTATGTATGGAGCCCCTCTACTTAGACATCTCCAGCTTAGCTTAATAAACAAACTGGAAGTCTGCTATAACAAAATCTTTAAATTTACTACAGGGTTCAAATACTCATAGGTTCATAGGTGTGTACTAGGCTAATGGCCCTGGGGCCTTTACAAGCCTAGCCCATAGAAGTGCTCTGGCATTGTGCTGCCCGTCATTACTTTCCAGTGCCTCTATCAAGTAGAGCCACTGGAGTGATCTATGGGGTGAACTTCCTATTTCTCATCCACTCATCAAGACTTCTCTTGAAGAGGGCTAGTAAGGTGCTCTGCTTGACATGTATGGGAAGTCTATTCCAGAGCATGGGCAGTCTCTGGATTATGAACCTGTCCCTCTAGCATGTTCTATTGATTGTGATAATGAGGTTGAGGACTCTGGAGCAGGTGGTGTTGAGGGATTGAGATTTCTTTAGATGTAGCATTTCTAACAGAGCTGGGTCAGACATGGCTTTTTTTAAGTCAAGCAGAGATTGCCTCTTAGTAAAGGATATGAGACAGAGAATAGCTGGAGTTTTTTGAGTCTGTCCATGTAGGACATGTGTTTAAGGCCTAGGATCCTCTTTGTAAGGTACTTTTGTGGCCTCTCCAGCTGTTGCAGGTGCCTAGTGAGGTACATGCCAAATGGGGCATTGTACTCGATGATTGGTCTAATGAAGGAAGAGTAGAGAGAAATGATTACCTCTTTCTTCCTGGATGCAAAATCCTTGGTAATGATATGTGCCACATAGAAGGACTTTCTGACCACAACAGCAATGCGGTGGTCGAAGGAGAGGTTGCTGTCAAATTGTGTACCCAGATCTCTTATGATGCCTTCAGTGTTCAGTGGGCTCCCATCGATGTGGTAATTAGTAGGAACTGAGGTTTTTCCCAAAGGGGATGACGACAATTTTTTTGGCATTAAGCTTATGGCCCTGGTTTTGACACCAGTAATTGGTCTCAGTGAGGCCTTTCTGTAGGATGTCTGCATAACTTGGGGAGTTAATAATGGCTCCCAGTTGGCAGTCATCTGAGAATTTGGTCAGCCAGAGTCCTTCCATGTTGGCCTGTATTTCTGAGAAATAGATGCCAAACAGGAGAGGACCCAGCACCAATCTCTGTGGGACTCCACTTGTGACTGGTCAGCAGGCTGACTTGGAATCCGCTACTTTCACACTGTGTGTTCTGTCTATGAGGCAATTTGCAACCCACCTAATGATATAGGGGTTGATGCCTAGTTTGGTAAGTTTATCAATAATTCCTGAGTGAGGAATAGTATCAAAGGCCTTGGCTAGATTGAGGTAGGGTGTATGAATTGCCTTGGCCTCATCCACAGCTCTGGTGACTGACTCAAAGAAGTCAACCAGGTTGGGCAGGCATGATCTACCTTTCACTAAACCAAATTACATGGGATCTAGAGTTTGGCAATTCCCTTTATCCTTGTTAATTAGGTCCATGATGATGCACTCCATAGCCTTACATATCAGACTCATCAGGCTAATGGGGCGATAATTTCCAGGGTCTGCAGTTGTTCCTCCTTTATGGAGAGGGATGACTGTAGCAGTGCACCATTCGGTAGGGACAAAACCTGAGGTGAGGCTGTGAGTGAACAAAGCACAAAGTTGTAGTGCCAGTTCACTTTGTAATTCATGTAGAACACAGCCAGGGATATTGTCGGGTCCCATGAAAGCTGTATTCTTGGTCTTAGACAATGCAGCTTTAACCTGTGCTGCAGTAATGCAGGGTGCCTGGCATTCCTCTGGTATTGAGATTGGTCCTTTAGGGGGGATAGAGGGGTAAAGTTGGCACTGAATCTGTCAGCCAGTATGTTGGCAATATCTGATATCTCAGTAAAGGAGGTACCATTGTGCAGTAACTCAGAGCAAACCTGGGTATTTTCATGGAGATTCTTGATATAACAATAGAAGGCTTTGTGGTCGTTTTTCATGTCTGCCACAATTCTGCCTTCATAGCTGGCTTTAGAGGTTTTGATGAGGGATCTCAACTTTTTGTTGAGGCTAATAAGGGAATTTTTCCAGTGTTGGGACTTCACATTTTTCTGCAACAGTTTCTTCCTTCTGTTATAGAGTTTATTAATGGCAGGGGACCACCAGACTGGCTTCCTTTTTTGGAGGAGAGTGTCTTGGTTCTGTTGGGCATGGCTAGTTCTATGCATTTATGTACATGTTCATACAGTGTAGTGGTGTATGATTCGACAGTCATGCATCTATTTTCTATTGGCATGGGTGCCATGAAGTTAGTCATCTCTGTTTTTAGGAGTCCAAAGTCAGCTTTGGAGAAGTTTTTCATAGTGGATACCTTTGCGGAGGTAGGGGGGGGGGGTGAGATGTGGATTTCAATGGTGATTAGTTTGTGATCGAATCTAACTAGGGAGGAATTGACTATTGGTGTAGAACAATGGTTACCCATGTTAGTAATAACCAGGTCAAAGATGCTGCTTCCTCTAGTGGGGGTAAAAATGAGCTGGTTCAGGGCATTGGACTTGATGAATTCCAGGAAGCGGTGGACCTGTGCAATGGTGCTAGAGTAGTTTTCCCAGTTGATGGAGGGGTAGTTGAAGTCTCCAAGTATGAGAGTGTTGGGTTGGACCTTGGACCGTGATAGAATCCAGGGTGCTTAGGAATGTGGAGTGAGAGTCTAGAGACATGAAAATAAAAATCAAGCTACACCTCCACAGCTCAAACGTAATGTAGATATAAAAGCTAGTTTTAATATGATGCTAAAACCATAAGGTAGACAAAGTCCAGATGAATAAAATAGAATGATCACAAAACACAAAGTCCCAACTCTGTAACTCGATAAGCACTTTCGGTTTAAAACCTTCATCAGATTGCAATAAAAAACTGGGACTCCATTTCCTTTTTTAAAAAATGAATGAGCCAATAGATACACAAATAAGAGGCATCGCCCTTCTTTCTATTCATAACTGCAGCTACCAATCACATGCTTAAAATATGGCACACCTTCTGAATTAACCAATGGTTGGCCTTCTGGCTTTCAGTATAGATTTCAGCGGCATTACACCATTCAAACCAGGCAGACAATCTGCCCTTAAATTAATAATCCATTTAGATTCACAAATTTCAGTACGATTGGAAATATCCCCTTGTTTTACTCCTTCATGAAGCTGTTCAATAGCCTTAAAACTAATAGAGCGATCGGAATACTTTGTGATGTGCAGGGCCAATGCATTATGTATATCACCTTTACGTATGACGCACATATGCCTTAATATTCTTTTCTTAAAAATCTGGTTAGTCTTGCCTACATAAAACGAGGTGCAGACTACACAAGTTTCCAAGTAAACTAAATTCTTGGTGTTGCATGTAGCTTTGCAGCTAAAGAATATTCATGATTTGTGTTCGGATGCCTAAATGTATTACTACTATCAATATATTCACAGGCTGAACAGTTGCCACATTTGAATGTACCTTTGCGTCCACTCAGTATATGCTTGGAAAAACCATCTTTGGTGCATAAAAGCCTTTTAATATTTTTCTTACTTTTATAACCAAAGCATGGTTTCATTCCTACAATTTCACATAGCTTTGAATCCTGCGTTAAAATTGGCCAATACTCCATTATGATGTCCTTTACTTGCTTGTTGTCTGAACTATAAGTAATTGTTAGTCTCAGTTTGTCCTGTTTCGGTTGCTGAGTACTTCCTACTCCAATTTCATTTAAATGAAGACTGGTGTTCTGCTTAGAGTAGCCACGTGATTGCAATCACTTTTGCGAATTGCTAATTTCTTGCTGAGTGACTTCTTTTTGAGTACACCTTTTAGAAATTCTCATAGCTTCATTGCGCGTGGCATTCTTGGTGATGTGGCTAGGATGCATGCTACTCTTATGAAGGTAATGGTTCTTCCAAGTAGATTTTCTGTACAAGGTGGGGTCAACTCCACCTCCTTCTTTAAGAATAACATTGACATCCAAGAAACTAACACTATAACGTGACCAACAGCTGGTTAATTTAAAAAAAGTTGTAGTTCAATTTAAAAATTCCAGAAATTGTACGAATTGTTCCTCTTCCCCATTTCATAACAGGAACAAGTCATTCACAAAATAACCGTAAAATAGAACATTCTTATGCCATGGATTACTAATACTTAAGATATTCTTCTTCTCCCATTCAGATAGGACAATATTCGAGTAACTATTAGTGCAGGGGGTGCCCATTGCTACCCCCCAATGCTGCCAATAAATGGATGATCCATAAGTGAAAAAGTTTGTTTTAAGAACCATCTCTAGAAGTGTACATATCAAGTTAACATCTTTAGTGCATTTATTTTCACTTATAACTCTCCTTACTGCTTCAATTCCATATTCATTTGGGATCGAAGTAAAAAGACTACTAACATCCATGGTAGTTAATAATAAATGAGAGGTATCTACTATTGCATTCATAGCCTCTTTCAGCTTAGCCAGGAAGTCATCAGTATCTCTTAAAACACTAGGGATGTATTTCAATATTTCCTTTAGCTCTTTTTCTCCATATAAAGACATGGTCTCTGTAACCCATCCTTGTCCTGCAGCGATTGGACGCAAAGGGGGGTTTACTAAACTTTTATGTATTTTGGGGAGACCACTAATAGATGGAACAGTAGGATGTTCAATGAGAAGGAAATTATATAGTTCAAAACTTAAAGTATCTTACATAAGCATACGATATAGTAATTCCTATTTTTTTTAATAAAAGGATTGAGTTTCTGAAAACTGACTTCTTGGTATGTCTGTTTATCAGTCAACATTTTTCCATATTGGTTCTATACCAAACTAAAGACAAAACAACAATACTTCCTCCTTTATCCGTCGGTTTCAATACTATTTGATCATTTCGTTGTAGGTCATATAAAGCTTTTCTCTCATTACTGGATAAATTATGATAGTGCCTACTATTTCCGTCTGTTCTTAGTTTTTCCACTTCATCACTGCACATACGAGTGAATAAATCAACAGCTGGGTGGTTCAGAGGAACAAACGTGCTAGGTTTCCTAATAGTACTGTTCCCCTTGTTGTTATTCCCGTATATACTTTTTAAAGTCAGGTAACGTGCAAAACATTTAATATCTCTCACAAATTCACTGAGATCTGACTTGAGAGATGGAATAAATGTAAGACCCTTCTCCAAAATGTTAATTCCATTGCCATTCAATTGGTAATCTGACAAGTTTACTACAAGTGAATTATCACTTAGTTCATAGTTTTCTTCCTCTTCCTTTCTTGGCTTAATGCTCGCGGGTTTTTGTATGGTTGCTGTTTCAGAAAAAACGGTAACTGCTGTGTTAGTGAAATGTGTGATGTTCCTTTTTTAGGGAGAGTTCCTATATCTGTAGAGCTACATGCTCGTTCTGAATTAGTGGCTGTATATTCATCTGCTGTCTCTGTACCTTCCGTGCTAATAACTCTATTATTATTGTTGGTTTTTCCTACATCGGTTAAACCAAGTTTTATGGTGGTATTAAGTTGGCCACTAGTTGTAATGTTTTGTAAAGATATACCTTTTCCCACATTTCTAGTGTGACGCTCATCAATTCTCCTTCCTTCTCTAGGCCATTCGAAGATATGTCCATTTTTGAAATCCAGGGCATCTCTCATTAATTTCTTAGTTTTTTGCTCTTTCAGTCTACTTTCATACATATTTAAATCAAATTGAAGTGTTTCAAGTTTACTAGTTTGATTACTTTTAAAATCAAATTTTTCCAACTCAGCCTGTTTGGTCCGGATGAAATTCATAATTCTTTCTTCTTCTGGTTTAAAAAATTCTATAAGTAGATGCATGTATCGAAAACTGGTCTCCAGATTAATTGCCTGCCAATTGGCTAATAGTTCAGGATACTGATTGCCATAGTTAGGCATGCATTTTGCTCTCATTCCTCTTGGAATAACCTGGTTATGCATGCTAGCTTCCATGTGAAACCGCTGCCAAGTTAGTCTTTTTAAACGGTAAGTGGCTGTTTCTACTTCCCCCAGGATGGTGTTAAAGGTAATGTCGTCCGTGGTTTCCATAGGGAACATATCCACCGTAGAGATGAGATTTAACCTTAGCAAAGGGTTTACAGTACCTTCTGGATGTTCTCTTCCTGCATTTAGCTGCATATACAAAATGGTCGTACGTCCTTTTCGTATACCAACCAGCTGTTGGTCACGTTATAGTGTTAGTTTCTTGGATGTCAATGTTATTCTTAAAGAAGGAGGTGGAGTTGACCCCACCTTGTACATAAAATCTACTTGGAAGAACCATTACCTTCATAAGAGTAGCATGCATCCTAGCCACATCACCAAGAATGCCATGCGCAATGAAGCTATGAGAATTTCTAAAAGGTGTACTCAAGAAGAAGTCACTCAGCAAGAAATTAGCAATTTGCAAAAGTGATTGCAATCACTTGGCTACTCTAAGCAGAACACCAGTCTTCCTTTAAATGAAATCAGAGTAGGAAGTACTCAGCAACCGAAACAGGACAAACTGAGACTAACAATTACTGATAGTTCAGACAACAAGCAAGTAAAGGACATCATAAGTATAGGCCAATTTTAACGCAGGATTCAAAACTATGTGAAATTGTAGGAACAAAACCATGCTTTGGTTATAAAAGTAAGAAAAATATTAAAAGGCTTTTATGCACCAAAGATGGTTTTTCCAAGCATATACTGAGTGGGCGCAAAGGTACATTCAAATGTGGCAGCTGTTCAGCCTGTGAATATATTGATAGTAGTAATACATTTAGGCATCCGAACACAAATCATGAATATTCTTTTAGTTGCAAAGCCACGTGCAACACCAAGAATTTAGTTTACTTGGCAACTTGTGTAGTCTGCACCTTGTTTTATGTAGGCAAGACTAACCAGATTTTTAAGAAAATAATATTAAGGCATATGTGCGACATACGTAAAGGTGATATACATAATGCATTGGCCCTGCACATCACAAAGTATTCCGATCACTCTTAGTTTTAAGGCTATTGAACAGCCTCATGAAGGAGTAAAACAAGGGGATATTTCCAATCGTGCTGAAATTTGTGAAACTAAATGGATTATTAATTTAAGGGCAGATTGTCTGCCTGGTTTGAATGGTGTAATACCGCTGAAACCTATACTGAAAGCCAGAAGACCAACCATTGGTTAATTCAGAAGGTGTGCCATATTTTAAGCATGTGATTGGTAGCTTCAGTCATGAATAGAAAGAAGGGCGATGCCTCTTATTTGTGTATCTATTGGCTCATTCATTTTTTAAAAAAGGAAATGGAGTCCCAGTTTTTTATTGCAATCTGAGGAAGGTTTTAAACCGAAAGCACTTATCGAGTTACAGAGTTGGGACTTTGTGTTTTGCGTTCATTCTATTTTATTCATCTGGACTTTGTCTACCTTATGGTTTTAGCATCATATTAAAACTAGTTTTTATATCTACATTACGTTTGAGCTGTGGAGGTGTTACTTGATTTTTCTTTTCATTGCTGTTTTTACTTGCTGCACCCTTGATAGTGGGAGCTACATTTTTTTGCACAGTCTAGGGACATGGTTGAGGACTTATAGCAGGCTATGACCTGGATCACAGTCTTACCCAGTGTTAGTTGTACCTGAAGTGTCTCAGATGCATTATTCTCCACTACTAGTTTGGAGGTGTGCATATCCTTTATGTATATGGAGATACCACCGCCTTTGGAGCTTCGGTCCATGTTTTGGGGCCAAAAGGTGTGAAATGAGTTATAGCCTGGTAGTGCAGGGGTGCTTTCTGCTGCTTTAAACCAGGTCTCCTTTACAGCACAAATGTTGAGGTTCTCCATTTTGAGGAGTGCTTTGAGCGAGTGCATCTTGAGATTTAGACTTCTACCATTGAGCAGCATGACCCTCAGACTGCATTAATTTATAGCTGTTATGGTGGTAATTTGGTCTTTGGAACACCACCTAAAAAAGGCACTATAGGCATGGCAAAAGACCTAGCCAGTACCTGGAAACCCAGGGGTGACAGATGCAGGCCATCTCTGGCAAAGCATTGAAATCTGTCAGTCATGTCATCCCAAGCAGACAGATACTGGATCCCCTTAGAATGACACCAGAAACTTAGCCAATTGTTGAAGTCAATCATTTTTTGTTTGTACTGCGGTATTATTATGGGTGATGGTAGGATACTGTTCAGGGCTAGTGTCATACCTGCCTGGGCCACAAAATCTGAGAACTCCACCATGTCTCTTTTCATGTAGTCCAGGGAGGTGCATCTCAGGTCATTCACACCCACATGGACAATGACAGTGTCATACTTGTACTTGTTGTGGAGTGACCTGAGTGTGTGTGTTATGTGTCGGATTCTGGCACCTGATAGCTGACTGTTACTTTCTCCTTATTCAACATAGTGAGTGTGCCTCACTATTGAGTCACCTATGATTAGTGTATTGGTCAAGGTGTTTAGCCTTAGGGGCTTAGGTTCAGGGGAACACTGTGAAGGTGAGCTATGTGTTCTGTGGTTTGTGCTGTGTTGTGGTGGTTAAGTGCATTTCTGTCTTGGAGGTCTCTGCTGTTTGGGTAAATTTCTAGTGAGTGCCTCTACGAAGGTGGGTGCGTGGTCTGTGTTTTTATGTGAGAGCTGTGATAGTGGGTGTTCTTGAGGGCTATGTGTTCCATGTGGTATGGTGCAGGTGTTGACCTTCTCCTCTTGACCAGCTAGTCCGACCTTGGCTGGAGAGTGCATAGCTTCCAGTATGGTGATATAAGTGCATCTCTCACAAGTCTGAGTGTTGGGAGGTAATAGGAGAGGGATGTCTGTGTACATGAGGCAGTTGCTACACTGCCTCAGAATGCCCAAGTGCACCAGATTAATAGGAGAAAGCACAGGGAGCTGCCCTTTAATCATGCCAGGAGGGGTGGTCATAACTACTAAGCACTGGTTCTATTTCCATGAAGAATGACTAGTGCTGATGGCTCTTAGGTGTGCTATAATAATTGCTACAAAAACCTGTTGAAGTACAAAGAAATTAGACTATTTGAAGTGCAAGAGAGAAAGAACTAGCAAGAGCTAAGGGAAAACTTGAAGAACAGACTTTCTGGCACCAGTAATAGTTTACCCCAGCTAGGTGCTGCTGAGCGGAGCTTAAACAAGTGCAAACCCATGCAAATGCAGGCATTTAAACCAGAAAGTTGAAAAGGATGGAAAAACTGCCAAATGTCCAATAAACTACAATTTCTGGGCCAGTAACCACTACTCTTGTGGCAGATAGGTTACCTAGTGCTTACCACTCCCACTGATAAGCTACAAGGCTTCCCTCCAGCACAGAAAGGCTTGGGGAGGCTCAAAAGCTTGCAAACAGTCCTGGATACAGCAAATCTGTATCTGGGTTACACTAGTTACAGGAAAGGTGGGAAACAAGCCTAGAACTTTTTTTTACAGAAAAGCAGATAAACAGCAGTAAAACAATTCAAATGCAGTGCAAGTTAGAACACTTGAGTGTGTAGCAATATTAAAGCAAATGCAGTTTAAATAAATGCAATTAAATTAAAAAATGACTAAAAACACGTGCAGAAAGCAGTAAATTAGGAAAAGTCAAAATGGAAGCACTTAGAGTATCAGAAAACAATGCCAGCAAATATATAAATAATTCAGTCAAGCAAAAATTAAGACAGTGCAGAACTATGAACAGTTAAAAAGTGCCAAAAATATACTTTTTCAGCTCTACATTTCTATATACTCCACCCATCACTGCCGTTCCCTCCACTCCCTAAACAGGATTTCACTTCATAAGTACCTGAAATTCATACAGTTCACCACTGCTCACAAATTCATATTCCAACCCTCCATCTGCCCCTCTCTTTCATCTGTCTTAACTCCTTACCTCCCCAGTTGTACTCTTAGATCTGAAAACCAAAACCTCATTAAAATCTATAAACCCCTATGCCCTCCTGGCCAATTACTTCTATCACGCTCCTTAGCTAAACTATGGAATTCTCCCCCCCTCTGCTGTACTTACAACTACTCTAATTTCAAATCTCTTCTCTATTCTTACCTTACCTCAAACTGGGACTGTTCCTGCTCCCTTCCCACCTAAATTACACTGTTGTCTCTTTCAAACCTCCCTTCATTCTCATCTATTATCACCTCTGATCACTAACATTATTGATAGAACAAACACTAAACTTGTATAAACACTTTATGACTTGTACTTTTAATTATGTTCTCTGTATTACTTTTGACTTTATCTGTATTTTAACATTTGTGTTTTTAAACGCATACTTCCTGATTTTGTATTTTAAATTGTATATTTATGCTTTTGTATACTGTATATTCCATACTGTACCTATGTTATATTCTGTTAGCTGCTTTTGGAGCTTTTCTCCCCGGGCCTCCACTGAAAATGGGCTCTGCTTGGCCCAGTGGACTTCCCCGGTCATCTAACTGGAAATTGTAAAATTTCACAGTACGTCAAAAATGAAAACAGATACATTTCTTTCTCTCTTTCAGTGGCTTTTATTAACTACAGTACACATGTGCAGGAGCCTCATGGAAAGTACCAGGGAGACTCCCAGAACAAAGAAATAAACAAGCTTAAATACTGGTGATATTGCTGACAGTGCAAAAATGTAAAACTGGACCAATTAGATTATTACACAGGGCAATTAACCAATCAAAGGTTTACCCGTAAACATAAGACAATTCATATCATCATATCTCTAGGCAAACGAGAAAATCAGATATACTTCCATAAAAGGCACATTTCTTGTCTTCAGACAGAATCTAGCTTGTTCAGTATTTTCCATTGTTCACAGTTCAGAGATAACAGTGCTCAGTACATCTCAGTTTATACAAACTGTCACATACTCAATTGCCTTGAAACACATGCTTTGGCTGTTCATATTCTACAATCCCCCATTTGATGCTGTGTAAGCATCATCATTTAATCTGTCATACATTTGCCACAGATCTAGCATAACTATGCTACTTGTCTTTTCATCATTGGCAGACATTTTCATTTCATTATCTACAGTCATAGATGCAGGCATATACAAGTTAGGCACTTTTTTCACAGTTTTTGAAGATATCAATTTCAAGATCAGTGCTTTGATTAGAAATAAGACAATGAAAGCAACAATTGCTAATACTGCAATTAACAAGATCAGCTTCAACAGTCCACCGCCCCAACCTGAGAACAGATTTTTTAACCAAGCCCATGTTGAGCTATCAGCCTCTTTGGCCTCTGAAAGTTTGGAAATTCTCTGAATCAGTTCAAGGTGACTCTCAATTTCGTGCTGATTGTCAGGAATAAAAAGTACAGCACTCCTCCTGGATTAAAGCGCAAGTTCCTCCTTTAGCCGCTAGGGTGAAATCGAGGGCCATATGGTTTTGAAGTACTACAGTCCTCATAGCAGTCAGTTCATCGGTTACTAATTCTAGGGCAGAAAATGTAGCATTGCTCAGAATTTCGAGCAGTTTAGATAACTTTCTCAGTTCCCAAATTGATTTCGCTGTTCCGTATGATGGGATTATACCAGCCCATGATATTACATCATCACCCAAGTCCATATGGGACAGTCCTTTGGTACTGGCATGAGCCAGGTCATGATGATAGATCCATGAAGCATCAACTTTACCTACCGGACTGGCAGGCTTCTTGACTTCTCGAACGTTCTGAATTTTTCCCTTAGGTAATGTAGATACATGTCGGATAGCTGGAACTAGGTACCCCAAGAAACAGCTGCCAGACCAGTTTCCTGGTAGCCATTTATATGCTTTTCTTCCACACACAAAATAACAGTTCTCTAATTTGATAGTAATATTGAAAGGTTTAAAGCGATTCTCAGCATTCTGCCACCCTTCAAATATTTTCCAGTAAACAGTTTCTATTTTCTGGGAAAAGTTATCTATAGAGTTTTTCACAATTCTTGATATAGGTGAGAAATCGGTTACACAACCCCATGCAGTGCAGTTATATACCACCGTTTTGTTGCAATTGCTCCACCCAACTCTGATTTTATCCAGTTTCTGGAAACACACAGTTCTATTTTGACGGACAGATAACTGTAATGCTACTTTGTGTTTCAAAATAACTCTTGATGTGTCATAGATTAGATTTGTCCATGTCTCTTCAATCCCTAAAGGAACTATATTTATCATCAATCCCCCATGAACCGTAGGAATGGCAGTGCAGATCCAGCAATTGGAAACATTAAGGGATGATGCATAAGTATATTTTATGGCTTGACAGGCATTGAATGGTGGATGCCATGCAGTTCCTTTGGTATGAGATATTACTGTAGCGGAAAATAGGAATAGCCACAGTAAAAATATAAAAACAACAAAAATAACCACCAAGATTGTTGCACAGTACCTCAGTGGAAATGATGGTCTTGGTGGTTCAGTATGAGAATGGAGAAGTTTTCCGATTGAAGAAATGTCAGGCATTGTTAGGTGCAGGAACAGTATGGCTGTGAGTACGAGAGGCGATAGGTGGAGATTCTGGAGCCGTGAAAGGTAGAGGTGTTTGATCTTCGGAAGGGACGACTTTCTTAACGTGTGATATATGAATCCAGGTTGGTGAGCCTTGTAATCGTACTGCTGAAGAGGTTGTCAATAGAACCAGGTAAGGCCCTTTCCAACAAGGTTGCAGTGCTGTTTTTCTGGAAAAATACTTGACATACACCCAATCTCCTGGTTGTAGTTTGGAAGATGTGAAAGGATCAGGGTTATGTTGTGCAGTTGCTACTTGGCGGTGATAACACTGTAAGAAAGAAACAAGAGAAGTGCAGTATACAATAACATCATGATCAAAGGCATCGTACACAGAAAAGGGTGGTGGTGAAGTCATGGGCATTCGCATAGGCGGGCCCATTAGAATTTCATGAGAAGAAAGACCTTTAGTAGGATGTACTTGTGCTCTCATAGAGAGCAAAGCTAGTGGTAAGGCCTGTACCCAAGTGAGGCCTGTTTCAGTAGTAATTTTTGATAGTCTAGTTTTCAGTGTTTGATTCATGTGTTCTATAATTCCAGATGCCTGCAGTCTATATGGGCAGTGAAATTTTAGAGTGATGCCCAACATAGTACACAGTGAGTCAATTAATTGAGCTGTAAAATGTGTTCCACGATCTGAATATATATAACAAGGAACACCAAATCGAGGTATAAAGTCATAACAAAGTTTCTTAGCAACTGAGATAGCATCATTTTTCGCACAAAGGTATGCTTCTAACCATCCAGAAAAAACATCAACAACAGTTAAATCATATTTAAAATGTGCACAAAGTGGTAATTCAATGAAATCCCATTGCAAAGCACAAAATGGCCTCAATGGTTTTGGTAACGGTTGTACGGGAGCCATTGTGCCTTTGGAAATATTGTACTGTAAACAAATAGAGCATTTGCTCACAAAATGCTGTACAGAAACAGAAAGCTTTGGGGCAAACCAATCCTTTTGGATTTGTTTTATTAAAGCTTGTACCCCAACATGGGCTGGCAAATGATAAGCTTTAATGAGGGAATTTAGCATGGATAGGGGGCAGACCAATCTGCCGTCTGGATGTTGCCAAATCAAATCAGATCATTGAAAACAATTGTGAGCCAGCCATGTTTTTCTTTCTGATTCTGAGTCCTCATTCTGTAAAGCTTTTAGTACTGTATCATCAAAAGTTTTCATAGGTTGTAATGGCTGCAAAAAGTGACCCTGAACAGTTTGTGACAAAGCAGCCCAATCAGCAAGATTATTGCCTTTACTCTCAAAAGTGTCATTGGATTGATGGGCTGCACATTTAACAACAGCAATTTCAGAAGGTAACAATAAGTCTTGTAATAAATTATTGATATAAAAATGGTTTTTAATGGGTGTTCCGGAAAATGTTAAGAACCCTCGTTCTTTCCATAATATACCAAAATCATGAACAACACCATGGGCATAACGGGAATCAGTATAAATAGTAACAGACTTGTCTTTAGCTAGTTTACATGCATGTGATAATGCCACTAATTCCGCGACCTGCGCGGAGGTGCCAGTTGGTAATTGTGCTGATTGCAATACTTCAGTTGGTGTGCAGACTGACCAAGCAGCTTGGAATTTTCCGGAGTTTGTTCTTAAATAGGATCCATCAACAAAAAAAACTAAATCAGGATTTTGCAAAGGAGTATGAAATAAATTCAACCTAGGAGAAAGAACAGAGTTAACTACTAACACACAATCATGTGGTTCGCCCTCGTCTGAGGTTGGTATTAAAGAGGCAGGGTTTAGTGGTGGGCAGTGTTTAATTTGTAAAGCAGGATTTCCCATTAAACTTATCTCGTACTTAGTAAGATGGGCATTTGAAAGATATTGTGTTTTAGTTTTCAAAAGTAAGGCTTGAACAGCATGCGGGACTGCTAGTACAGTGTCATGTCCCAGGGTTAGTGGAGCTGCCATATCTACCAAGATGGCAGCAGCAGCCACAGCCCATAAGCAAGCTGGATAACCAGAAGCAACTGGATCCAATTGAGTGCTATAGTAAGCAATTGGTCAGTATCTGCCACTGCGTTGCTGGGTTAAGACACCCAGAGCAGTCTTATTTCATTTGCAACAAAAGAAAACAAAAGGTTTAGAATAGTCTGGTAACCCTAAGGCAGGAGGATTTACCAGGGCTGTTTTAATTGCCTGAAAAGCCTCATCATGCTGTGACATCCAGGGTAGAGGGTCTGTAATGTCCTTTTTCAAGAGTTGTAACAGAGGGGTGGTAATTTCTGAAAAAATTAGACACCCACTGTCTGCAGTATCCTGCTAGACCAAGGAACCCTCTAAGTTGCCTCTGGGATACAGGACGAGGTGCAGTTTGAATAGAACTGATACGGTTTGTGAGTATCCAATGAGAACCCATTTCAATTGTGTCCTAAATACTGTACTTTATCTTGACAATATTGTAATTTTGATTTATTGACTTTAAATCCACGTGTAGCTAGAAATTTTAACACTAAAAGAGAATCTTCCTTACAGGCGTTACTGTCTGGGAAAGCTATAAGGATGTCGTCCACATATTGGACTAGTACGGAACGGGACGGTAGCTGTAAATTTTGTAATTGCCTATGCATTTCCCTTGAAAATAAAGTCAGGGATTCTACATACCCCTGGGGTAATCGAGTCCAAGTATACTGTTGCCCTTTGTAGGTAAAAGCAAACAAGTATTGACTATCAGAATGTACTGGGATAGAAAAAAAGCTGATGAAATATCTATTACTGTAAAACATTTAGCTGTAGGTGGGATACAACTTAAAATAGTGGCAGGGTTTGGCACAATTGGGAAGACAGGCATAACTGCTTTGTTAACTTCCCGTAGATCTTGTACAAATCTGTAAGCTTGTTTACCAGATTTCTTTACTGGTAATATTGGAGTATTACACGGGCTTGTGGTGGGTATTATTATCCCTTGCTGTACTAGTGCAGAAATAACAGGGGCTATACCAGAAATAGCCTCAGCTGTCAGAGAGTACTGTGGTACTTGCGGCAATTTTGCTCCAGGTGTTAGAGTTATTTTTACGGGCATAGCTGAAGTCAAAAATCCTACATCATTATCATGAGTTGTCCACAAGCAAGAGGGCAGGGAGTGTAAATCTTCATTTCTGTTAGAATCTGACTGAATACACATTGATTGCAATGTGATAATATCATCCAAGGCTGCTAAAGTAGTGTCCTGTTGGTCTGAAGGTACTTGGAGATAGACTCCATCAGCTGTGCAAAAGATGGTGACCCCCATTTTGCACAATAAGTCTCGTCTTAATAAATTTAAAGGCGCCAATGGTCCTACTAAAAAGGCATGATTATCCTGCAATGGTCCTAAAGTTATTGGGACCAGAACGGTTTCAGAATACTCGATAGGTATACCGGAAACACCTACTCCTTTAGTCACTTTATTAGAAAGTGGAATATTCATGGCTGTTCTGCTAGTTAGCATAGATTTAGTTGCTCCGGTATCGATCAAAAATGGATATGGTCTGTTTTTAACCAGTAACATAACATGTGGTCCGTCCTGATCCACAGGAAGGAAGGGGTACAACTGCTGTTGTTTCTGTTCAGGGAACCTTCATTGTGGATGTTGTTGAGGGTTTGGCGTCCAGTTAGAATTCCATTGTTGTGATGCCTCAGTGTATGGTGCAGGTTGCTCTGCCAAATATGGACACTCATTTTTCCAATGGCCTGTCTGGCCACAATTGAAACATTCATTCTGATTACTTGGATTCTGGGTTTGGGTGGATTATGTGCCTTGATAGTTTTGTTTATTGTGAGTAGCTGGACTGTGACCTCTTCCCCTCCCCCTTCCCCACCCTCGTCCTCTACCACGATGACCGGGTTGGCCCAGAGCGTTACACATTTTAATTTGTACTTGTACTAATTTTTCTTGTAAGTCCTTCTTTTCTTTAGCCAAATGGTCAGATAGGTATTGTACTTGCTGGACTAACTCATGTAGGCCCAGACTGGGCCAATTCAAACATACTTCTTTTAATTTATCTCTCACTTGAGGGCATAACCCATCCACAAAAGCAGCCGATAGCCTGCTCTGAGCTGGCCCTTTGGTGGGCTCTGGGTATCCAGAATATGCCTCAAAGGCATCAGTAAGTCGTCGTAAATATTCATCTATAGGTTTGTCTTCTCTTTGTAAGACTGATTTAATCTTAGACCAATTTGGGGTAGGTGGTACTATAACAATAATGGCATCAACAATTCGTTGTCTAACCGTTTCAAAACCATTTTCCCCTTGTGTGTTATGTTTTGGTATTGGGGTGGGGACATTAGCATGATCGCATATATGTTTCATGAGATCAGCGTATTGGAGGACAGCTTTAACTTCTTCTATAGTAGGATTTTGTAAACATATTTGTCCTGCTAATACGCGTTGAAACTTTGCTGGGTTATTACGAATGGGCGGAACTGATTTGGTAATAGCTTGAAAATCAACTGCCGACCACGCCCTAGGTACTACGACAGTAGCCGGTTGTTCCGCATCTCTGGCATGCGCTGGATTTGGAACCTCCCTCAATGGAAATACTCCTGCTTCATCTGACGAGCTCGTGCTCAAATCGGAAGTGAAGCTTTGATGAGATTTATCTGGATTAATGTAATCATCCTTATCCTTAACCACAATTGGGCATTGCTTATAATATTTACCCTTGTGTGAATAAACTGTTTTCCTATTTTGAGGTATTTTCGGCTGACTGGACCTAGGGTCAAAAAGCATTTATTTTATTTATTTATTTATTTTATTTAACATTTGTTGACCGGGAAAGTCCGACTAGGTTCCACAGATCCTGTTTTCAGCAGAGGCCCGGGGAGAAATGCTCCAGAAGCATGTCTTTAGAATGTGGGAGGAAACCGGAGTACCCGGAGGAAACCCACGCGAACGCAGGGAGAACATGCAAACTCCGCACAGAAGGCACCCCAGCCGGGAATCGAACCAGAGAACCTCTTGCTGTGAGGTGACAGCGTTAACCGCTGCACCACTGCGCCGTGCATTTGCACTTTTCTTTTGTGTTGTTTCTTAATCTTAGATTGAGTCACTCTAGGGGATGATTTGCTTGCATCTATTCGGTGGGGTTGTTCTATAGTCAGGCGACTAGGCTGGCCTCCTATCACCTGATCTCCCTGTCTGGGGTCCTGAATGATTTGCTCTTCCATCCGTCAGCCTTCACTCGGTATTGTAGAAGTAACTGTTCCATCCTGTAGTTGTGAAGGTTGATATTGCGGTGGTGGAGCCGTAGGGGATGGGGGAAACCATGGATTATCATCTTCAGATGATTCAGGTATCTGTAGTTTATTTAATTCTTGTACTGGATAAAATCCCTTAGAGGGTGGTTCTTTTAAACGTTTACCATTAGCTATATCTAGATTCTTAGCAGTTTGTCGCAGTTCCTTTATCTGCTCTTTTAACTTTTGCTGACTATCCTTAAGACTACTAACGACTGAATCTTTTTCCCGTTCTTTAGCCTCACACATCCAATCATTAAAAGCTGCCCAGCACAACCCTGGTATTTTTCCTTTCTTTTTAAATTTTTTTCGTAAATTAGTCAGAGCATCTTTATTAAAACTACCATTTTCCGGAAAAGCAAGATTGCCGTCGTCCTTAGTAAGGGTGATCCACTGATCTAAAAACATGCAACTGTCCCAGGACACCTGATAAAACATATAACCAGCTGGTGCACCTTTTTCTGGCTCATTTATTTTTCCCACACTCACTCCCATTTTCACTTAGTACCCCACTATCACTCGATGAGCTATACCTGTTTACCACAAGTTTAGCTAAGGCGTTATGAAAACATCTAGTTACCCCACTCTCATACGATATGCTATACCTGTTTGACACAGGTTTAGCTAAGACGTTATAAAAACGTCTTTTTACCCCGCTCTCATACAAGAAGCTATACCTGTTTGACACAGGTTTAGGTAAGACGTTAGAAAAATGTCTTATTCCCCACTCTCATTCCTCCTTTCATATGTATGATGCCAGTTTATTCTCCGGATTAACCTCACTCTCATATTGCGTATTCAAAGCAGAAAAGAAATGCATGCCACTTACCTTAAAACGACTGAAGGAGAGAAATCATAACTTTGTCAGAAAGAAAAAAAAAAAATTTGTTCATAAAACTTTAGAAGGCAGACAGGGACAGAAAAATGAAAGAAATACCACAGAAACAGAAAAATCTGTTGTGGGCCCTTTTAGCAGTATTTCGTTCAGTTCTCGACTGCTGCAGCTTGCTCTTAATTCAGATCCGAGTAAACGGCACCAATTGTAAAATTTCACTGTACATCAAAAATGAAGACAGATACGTTTCTTTCTCTCTTTCAGTGGCTTTTACTAACTACAGTACACACGTGCGGGAGCCTCATGGAAAGTACCAGGGAGACTCCCAGAACAAAGAAATAAACAAGCTTAAATACTGGCGATATTGCTGACAGTGCAAAAATGTAAAACTGGACCAATTAGATTATTACACAGGGCAATTAACCAATCAAAGGTTTACCCATAAACATAAGACAATTCACATCATCATATCTCTAGGCAAAAGAGAAAATTGGATATACTTCCATAAAAGGCACATTTCCTGCCTTCAGACAGAATCCAGCTTGTTCAGTATTTTCCATTGTTCACAGTTCAGAGTTAACAGTACTCAGTACATCTCAATTTATACAAACTGTCACATACTCAATTCCCTTGAAACACATGCTTTGGCTGTTCATATTCTACAATATAAATAAATAAATAATGTACACAACCACACTACAAGCATACATTTGTCAAGATGGATTTACAATCAGTAGACATGTTCTGTCTCCCTTAGTTCCTGGGGCAGGAATTGGCATATCTGCTTTTATTACCAAACATACATTTTTACAATTCTGATCTTATACTGTTACATATTATACTGTTACATATTACAGTACTGCAATTGCTTTCTAAACTAAGTATTTTTTTTGCATTTGATTTAACTGTTTTCAGTAATTGACTGAATTATTACTTTTCTGTGTCTGCATTTATATATTCGCTTGACATCTGTGTGAAGTTTGTTATTCCCACCTTCCTGTCCTATTATTGTTGTGTTCTTAAACTTGGTGGCTTTTGCAGTGCCCGCCCCTACTATAAATCTGATCTGGGGCACTCTTAGTACCTTTACAGTAGCTCATTCAACCTAATACAGAGAGATCACTTGGAAAGGCTAACCCCCTTAGTTTCTTAACCTTGAATTATCTTCTGTTCTCCTCTCTCCCTTTCCACTTTACTAAAAAAAATACCTTATTCATCTGCTTTTACTGTATTTGTGCTTCCTCCTCCTACTCTATTACTTCATCTTGCTTTTTCTGCTGCTTGTTCTCTAAAGTGTTTAATTGCATCTTTTCTGCTGCATTTATTACTGCTTGTTTATAGCCTGTTTAAATTGTGTTCATAGGTTCATAGGTCCATAGACAGGTACTAGGCTATTGACCCAAGGGCCTACGTAAGCCTAGCCAACAAGGTACCCTGGCTTACGCCACCCGAGAAAGTTATTTTCCTGTGCCCCTGTTGAGCAGAGACACAGAAATGATCCCCGGGGTGTATTTCCTATTTCCCATCCACTAATCAAGATTTTTCTTGAAGAATACCAATGAGGAACTTTGCTTGACATAGATGGGTAGCCTGTTCCAGAGTATGGGAAGTCTCTGGGACAGGAATCTATCCCTCCACCATGTCCTGTTTATTGTGGTGACAAGGTTTAGGTCCCTAGAGCATGTAGCTTGGAGGGATTGGGATTTCTTTAGGTTTAGCATGTCCAGCAGCTCTGGGTTTGACATAGCTTTATATGTTAGGCAGAGATGACCTCGGAGTAGGCAATATGCTGTGGAGTAAAGCTGGAGTTTTTTGAGGCGGTCAGTGTAGGGCATTTGTTTGAAGCCAGTAATCCTCTTTGTGAGGTACTTCTGTGGCCTTTCCAGCTGCTACAGATGTCTTGTGAGGTACATTCCAAAAGGGGTGTTGTACTCTATAATGGGACTAATGAGTGTTGAGTAGAGGGGAAAAATTACCTCTTTTTTCCTGGATGAGAAACCTTTTATCATGAGGTGTGCCATGTAGAAGGACTTCCTGACTACTGTGGTGATGTGACCATCAAAGGAGAGACTACTGTCCACCTGGGTCACAAGGTCTCTTATCCTGCATTCAGTGTTAAGTAGATTGCTGCCTATGTGGTAGTTCATGGGTACAGAGTTTTTACCAAAGGGGATGACACTGCACTTTTTGGCATTGAGCTTGAGGCCATGGCTCTGACACCAGGCATCTGTCTCAGCGAGGCCCTTCTGTAGGATGTCCACATCATTTGGGGACTTGACTATGGCTCCTAGTTTGCAGTCATCTGTGAACTTTGTTAGCCAGAGGCCTTCTGTGTTAGCCTGTACTTCAGAGAAGTAGATACCAAACAGGAAAGGTCCCAGGACAGAACCCTGTGGTACTCCACTTGTCACTGCTTTGAGGTCAGATTTGGAGTCTGCAACGTTTACCGTGTGGGTTCTGTCAGTGAGCCAGTTGGCAACCCATCTTGTGACGTAGGGATTTATACCTAGTTTAGTGAGCTATAATTCCAGAATGGGGGATGGTGTTGAACGCCTTGGCGAGGTCAAGATAGGCTGTGTGAACCACCTTACCCATATCTACATCTTTGGTGACTGCCTCAAAGAAGTCGATCAGGTTCAGGAGGCATGATCTGCCTTTCACAAACTCAAACTGGGTGGGATCCAGAGTTTGGAGGTTACCAATGTCTTTGTTTATGAGTTCCATGATGATATGTTCCATGGCCTTGCAGACCAGGCTCGTCAGGCTAATAGGCCGATAGTTCCCAGGATCAGTGGTGGCTCCCCCTTTGTGGAGTGGGATAACTGTTGCTGTGCACCATTCAGTGGGCACAAAGCCTGATGTGAGGCTATTATTGAACATGGTGCTTAAGTGGGGAGCCAGTTCATTCTGAAGTTCATGTAAAACGCAGCCTGGGAAGTTGTCCAGTCGCATGGATGCTGTGTTTTTGGCTTTAGAGAGTGCAGCTTTTACCTGCATAGTTGTGATTACAGGGACTCTGCATTCCTCCTGTATAGATATGGGCCCTTTAGGGGGTGAGAGGGGGGTAAAGTTAGCACTGAACCTGTCTGCCAGGATGTTGGCAATATCAGTTGGTTCTGTAATTTTCTTGCCTTTGTGCTGTAACTCAGAGCAGATCAGGGTGTTGCCATCAAGATTATTGACATAGCTATAGAATGCTTTGTGGCTGTCCTTGGAATTAGTGGTGATTTTGTTTTCGTAGATAGCTTTGGAGGATCTTATAAGGGATCTCAGCTTTTTACTGAGGCTGACCAGGGAGCTCCGCCACTCATGGGATTTTACTCTCTTTTGCAACAGTTTCTTCCTTCTGTTGTACAGTTTGTTTATGGCAGGGGACCACCAGATTGGCTTTCTTTTTTTGGAGGATAGCGTCTTGGTTCTGTTTGGGATAGCATGATCCATGCACCCATGTAAGTGCTTATAGAGTGCATTTGTGTAGGATTTAGCAGTTGTAACTGTATTGTCTATCTGAATGGGTGTCATGAAGTTCACCACTTCTGTTTTAAGAAGCATGAAGTTGGCTTTGGAGAAATGTTTTACTGTGGTTTCCTTAATGGGGGGGTGGGGGCAGGATGTGGATATCAATGGTGATTAGCTTATGGTAGTATCGCACCAACGAGGAGTTGACTTCAGGTGTGGAACACCAGTCACTCATGTTGGTAATGACTATGTCTAGGATATTGTTGCCCCTGGTGGGGGTATGGATAAGTTGATCCAGGGCATTAGAGTTTATGAATTCCAGAAAGCATTGAGCTAAGGAGTTGGTACATGAGTAGTTTTCCCAGTTAATGGTGGGGTAGTTGAAGTCACCAATTATTAGGGTGTTTGGTTGAACCCTAATATTTTCCAGTACATCAAGAAAAGATGAGTGGGAATCCTGGGGCATGGTGGGGGATCTGTAGCAAGCTAGAATTTGTATTGCAGTTTTGCCCAGAGTTAGTTGCACTTGGATAACCTCGGATGCATTATGCTGAGAAACTAGCCTGGAGGTGTGGATATCCTTAATGAATATGGACACACCTCCACCTTTGGTGTTTCAGTCCAGGTTACATGGCCGAAAAGTGTGGTATGAGTTATAGCCTGGTAGTGCAGAGGTGCTCTCTGGTGCCTTGAACCAGGTCTCAGTCACTGCACAGATATCGATGTTCTCCATTTTAAGGAGTGCCTTGAGTGAGTGCATTTTGAGATTTAGACTTCTAGCATTGAGTAGCATTACCTTCAGTTCTTGCTTGCTTGTTCCTGTTATGGTGGTGAATTTGTTATTTGAACCTTGCCTAAAAAAGGCACTATAGGGGCAGCAAGAGCCTTAGCCAGTATCCGGAATCCCAGGGGTGACAGGTGCAGGCCATCTCTGGCAAAGCATTGTGGTCTGTTGACCATGTCATCCCAAGCAGACAGATACTGGATCCCCTTAGAATGACACCAGAAGCTTAGCCAATTGTTAAAGTCAGTCATTTTATCCTTGTACTGCGGTATCATTCTGGGCGATGGCAGAATGCTACTCAGGGCTAGGGTCATACCTGCCTGGGCTACAAGATCGAAGAGCTCTTCCATGTCTCTTTTCATGTAGTCCAGGAAGGTACATCTTAGGTCATTCACACCAACATGGACAATGACAAAGTCATATTTGTACTTGTTGTGGAGTGACCTGAGTACGTGGGTTATGTGGCGGATCCTGGCACCCGACAGGCAGCTGACAGTAACCTTCTCCTTGTTTAGCCTGGTGAGTGGGACATCAGTGTGCCTGACTCTAGAGTCACCTATGACTAGTGTGTTGGGTACGTTGTTTTGCTTTATTGGTTGTAGTTGAGTGGCACACTGAGTCTGTGGGCTATGTGTCATTTGGGTTGTGTTGGGGGATGGAGGTTGCTTGCATTTCTGCTTTGGAGGTCTCTGTTGCTTAGATTATTATTGAGAGCCTCCGCAAATGTTTTTGTGTTACTATGTGTGGATTTTGGTGGTGTAGATTTAGTGAGACTATGTGATGAGTGTGGTGTGGTGCAAATGTTTACCTTCTCCTCATGACTGTGAAGTTCAGTCTTGGTTGGAGTGAGCTTTACCTCCAGTTTGGCTAGATGCGTTAATCTCTCACAGGTTGTAGTGTTGGGTGGTAGGAGGAGAGGGTTGTCTGTGTACATTAGGCAATTTCTATATTGCCTCTAGATGCCCAGATTCATCAGATAGACAGGAGAGAACACTGGGAGCTGACCCTTGGACATGTCTGAATATTTTCCTCTAGATAAGTGAGGAAAGTGAGTACAAGAGCTGTTTTTCTCTAAGCAAGTGAGAAAAGTAAGTACAAAAACTGTTTTCCTCTAGGCAATGAGGAAGGCTGAGTGCTATAGTAATTAGGAGCTTATTTTGTGCTTACAAGTTCTGAACAAGTGCTGAGCATGAATACGAAAATTTAAGTGCTAAAACTAAGAATCTGTATCTGCACTAGACGAGTTACAGGACAGAAACAAGTGCAAATGCAGGCTTTGAAATCAGAAAGTTGAGAGAGATGGAAGAGATTGCCCAAATGGCCAATAACTACAATTTCTGGGCCAGAACCACTCCTTTTGTGGTAGACAGGTTACCTAGTGCTTACCACTCCCACTGATAAGCTAGAAGGTTTCCCTTCAACACAGAAAGGCTTGGGGGGCTCAGAAACTTACATATAGTCCTGGTTACAGCAGATCTGTATCTGAAACACTAGTTACAGGAAAGGTAGGGAACAGGCTTACAGTTTTTTTTTTTTTATTATTACAGAAAAATAGCAAAAACAGTAATAAAAACAGTTCACATGCAGTGCAAGCTAGTACACTTGAGTATGTAGCAATATTAGACCAAACACAGTTTAAAAAAATGCAATTAAATTAAAAAGGACTAAAAGCAAGTGCAGAAAGAGTTTATTAGGTAGAATGTGGTAAAGAGATGGGACTGGGGGAGTGTCCCAGATCAAATCTACAGTGGGGCGGGCAACTGCAAAAGCCACCAAATTTAAACTACAAACCAGAAATAGGGAGGGTGGGTGGAACAAAACAGTTTCAACAGAGATCTAAGCAATAACTAACAGTACAAACTCTAAAACTCCAAAATATACTCAGCTCTGCATATTTGCAGATCAGTCTCAGAACAGTGAGACAACAGTTTCAGCAGAGATCTAAGCAACAATTAACAAACTCTATAACCATTATTGTTATTATTACAATTATTATTGTGTTATTCTAAGCCTCTTAGTTTTGGTTTAAGCACTTGGTCTACCCCTTAGCTCTCCCTGACCTCTCTCCGTCAGGTTCTGACAAACATAGATGGACAATTTCCTAAAGTTTCTTCTGCCAGTATGGTTGATAGGGGCATCCTGGGACAGTGTAGCAACTGTCTCATATACACGGACAACCATCTACTACTACCACCTAGGAACACAATTTGTGAGACATGCAATTACATTAGGAACCTAGAGTCTATGCTCTCCCTCACAAGTCAGTATATTTGGCACTGAGAAGGTTGTCATCACAATCACTACACCTCAAACATCACTCACACCCACACAACACACACCCACACATGCAGCGGTTCTCAACAAAAACAAACCCAAACAAAGGAGACCTCTGAGGCAAAAACAAAAGTGAACTCCACAACCCTACACACCACATACCAGGCATAGTCCACATATCTGTGTCTCACAGTCACTAAGGTTTAACCATAAACTCAACATATTAGTCATAGGAGACTCCATTGTGAGACACACAGATGTGCCTTTCACCAGGCTGGATAAGGAGAAGGTCCCGGTTAGTTGTTTGTCTTGTGCCAGAATCTGCCATATCACACATGCACTCAAGTCTCTCAACAACAGGTATTGTTATGACTCTGTCATAGTTTATGTTGGCATGAATGACTTGAGATGTACCTCCCTGGACTATATGAAGACAGACATGATTGAGCTCACTGATTATGTGTCCCAGGCAGGTATGTCCCTAGCCTTAAGCAGCATTCTACCATCACCCACAATGATGCCTCAGTACAAACAGAAATTGACTTTAGCAATTGGCTTAGTTTCTGGTGTCATTCCAGGGGGATCCAGTACCTGACAGCCTGGGAAGATATGATCGACAGACCACGATGCTTTACCAGAGATGTCCTGCATCTGCCTTACTTGGGCTTCAGGCTTCTGGCAAAGACTCTTGCCTCCCCATAGTACCTTTTTTAGGAAATGTGATGAGGTCAAAACTACCAATATAAAAATTTCAACAAAATGCAAATTAAAGATCATGCTGCTAAACGCTAGGAGTCTAAACATGAAACTGCACTTATTGCAAGCATTTGTAACCCTGGAAGATGCTGACATTTACGCAGTCACAGAAACCTGGTTCAAAGCTGTGGAGAGCACCCCAGCCTTACCTGGTTAGTCATCCTTTCGTACATTCAGACCCCAAACTGTGAGTAGCAAAGCCAAAGGAGGTGGAGTTTCAATATATATTAAAGACATACACACCCCCAGGCTGGTCAGTCAGTCTGACGCACATGATACACTCTAGGTGCAGTTAACCATTGACAAGACCCCTATTCAAATCATAACTAGCTACAGGCCCCCAGATTTCACTCAATATGCCCACTCTGCCTATCTGGACCTCTTCAAATCTATGAAGATTCAACCCTTTACCATGATCCTGGGTGACTTTAACTACCCAAATATAGAATGGAAGAACTACTCATACTGGAACACAAAATACCCAGACATTCCTCAATTTTGTCAATGCAAATGCCTTGGAACAGCTAGTTTATACCCCCACAAGAGGTGATAATATCTTGGACTTGGTATTAACCAACATCGACTGCAGCATTCCTACAGTATCATCCTCCCTGGTAAGATCTGGCCATAAAGCAGTCAGTTTTGAAGTTACCTTCTCCCCAAACTCCCGCTAGCTAGGGTCAATCAAATAAACTTCTCCAGGGATGATTACAACCTCCTGAGGGATGGGATAAACAGCTTTACAGTCCCCTCTCCCAACTGGCATCACATCATTATCCAAATCTATACCAAAGTACTATACGAGCATTTATATAGATGCATGGAATCAGGAATGCCCAACAGGAAGAAATCACACTCCACAAGGAAGAGTAAACCTGTCTAGTGGACATCTACAATAAATAAACTTTATAACAAAAGAAAAAAATTACTGTCCAGGACCAAGAACGAGCAGGTGCCCAACTGGAAGCAATCTCTTCTTAGCCTGAAAAAGCAAATAAGAACACTAGTGAAATCCTCCAAAGCAAACTTTGAGTCCAAATTGGCCACATCTGCTAGAGACAGTCATAAGGCCTTCTTCACATATGTCCACAGTCTCAAAGGTAGCACCTAGATCTTCTCAGAACTCCTGGTTAAGGACACCACATACACAAATGCTGTAAATATAGCCAACTTGCTGGCTGACAGATTCAGCGAAACCTTCACCCCACTGTTCCACCCCATCAGTAAATCAGGACATCCCCAGTACCTGCCCCCTTCCCTTATCTCTAGGGAACGGGTCATCACTGCCCTCTCAAAGGCAAATAATACAACCTCAATGGGACCCAATAACATCCCAGGCTGCATCCTACATGAACCCAGGCAGGAACTTGCAGCACCATTAGGTGCCCTATTCAACCAAAGCTAGAGTGCCAGCTTCATCCCAGCTAAGTGGAGGACAACCACTGACATCCCTTTGCACAAAGGTGGAGGGTCCACCGATCCGAGAAATTATAGACTCATCAGCCTAACTAGCCTGATCGGAAAGGCTATGCAACGGATTATCATGGACCTCATTAACAAGGACATTGGCAACCTCCCAACACTTGATCCTACACAGTTTGGCTTTATCAAGGGAAGGTTATGTCTCTTAAATTTGGTCGACTTTTTTGAGACAGTCACCAAAGTCATGGATGAGGGGAAGATGGTGCACACCACCTTCCTTGACCTGGCAATAGCCTTCAACACTATTTCCCACTCAGGCATAATAGATATACTGTCTCAACTAGGCATCAATCCGTATGTTACCAGAAGGGTAGCAAACTGGTTCACTGATAAAACCCACCTAGTCAAAATAAGGGAAGGCACCTCAAGTAGTAGACCCTTAATGAGCAGTGTACCCCAAGGATTGGTCATGGGGCCTCTGTCATTTGGGATATACTTTTCTGAGGTGCAGGCCAATGGTGGACTATGGCTGAGCAAGTCTGCAGATGATTGCTAGCTGGGTGCTGTTATCAATTCTCCTAGTGATGTGGACATCGTCCAAGAGGGTCTCACCCAAATAAATGACTGGTGCCAGAAACGCGGCCTCAAGCTGAATACCAAAGAATGCATCATCATCCCCTTTGGGGAGAGTGATGTCCCCACATATTATCACATTAATAACAGCATCCTAAGCACACAATCAGTCTTGGGGGATTTGGGCATCCAGGTTGATAGCAACCTGACTTTTGACCACCATGTTGCTTCTGTTGTAAGGAAAGCTTTCTACACAGTCAACATTTCAAGTAAGGGTATCTCAGGGACAAGGAGGTCATCCTATCCCTGTATTCTTCCTTTATAAGGCCCATTATTGAGTACAAAGCACCTTTTGGCATGCACCTTGCAAAGTACATGCAGCAGCTGGAGAAACTACAGGGATTCCTCACTAGGAGAATCCAGGGCCTCAAACATCTATCCTACACTGACAGGCAAAAAGCCCTGTCCTTCTACTCAGTTTCATACAGACTCCTCAGAGGTGACCTCTGTCTGGCATACAAAGCAATCTCAGACCCCTCCTTGATGGGAATGCTGGATATCCTCAAGTCAAGCTCCACTTGAGTAACCCACATGAGCAACACAACCTCAACCTGGTCTGTGACATCAACAGGACTTATTGGCAGGACAGATTTGTGTTCCAGAGACTCCCCCATCTGTGGACTAGACTCCCTTTCCACATTAAGCACAGTGCCTCATTACCTCTTTTTAAGTGCAACCTGGATAACTGGATGGGAAACAGAAAATACACCTCTGGGATTCCACCTGTGTCCCTACTGAACTGGGGCATCAGGTACTGGCTAAACATGGGTTAAACTCCTGGCTAGGCTTATAGGGGCCTTAGGGGCAATAGCCTAATAACTTCCTATGATCCTATGATCCTGTGATTTTGCTGTGTAGTTCTTGTATATATATGTTACAGTTTTGCTTGCTGCTTCCGCAGCTAAAGCAGAGATTAAGGATTCATTAATATTAAATTTAAGTAAATGATCATTACGTCACAAAAAGCCCAGTTTCTTTACACTCACTGCAATCTCTGTTCATAATTAAAGTATTGACTAATTTTTTCTTCTTACCAACATAAGTCACAGATTCTGTTTTTGCTCATTATGAAACTCAAACTTGTACCTTTGAAATATCTTACAAAGTCTGAATAAAATTAATTAATTTGTTCTTCAGTAAACCACTTAATCCAGTACAAAGCTCAGTGGGAGTCCACCTCTGCAAAGTGGCCAGTCACAAGCAGAGTCCCTCAGGGATTGGTCTTGTATCACTTGTTTTTGGCATTTGCTTCTCTGAAGTCAAGGCCAATGTCAAGGGTATCTGGCTGACCAAATTTGTAGAGGATTGCAAATTAGGAGCAGACATTGAATCCCACACTGACACTAATGTTCTCTGGGAAGGGGTGACACAAAGAAATAACTTGTGTCAGAGTCATGGGCTACAATTAAATGCCAAGAAATGCATAATAGTATCTTTCAGAAGTCATTCACCCCCGATAACTGTCATATTGACAACACACCCCAAAAAGTTGACCCAGTAGTCAGGGACTTGGGGACACACATAGACAGTAATCTAGCCTTTGACCATCACATGTCTACCACAGTGAGGAAATCATTCTATGTTGTGCAACCTATAAACAAAGTTATGGCATCTAGGTGCAAGGATGTCATTGTCCCACTGTATTCAGCAGTCATCAGACCTATGATTGGGTACAGTGCCTTCTTTGGTATGTCCCTAACCAGGCACATTCAGCAACTAGAATGTCCACAGAGGTTCTTCTATAAAAGAATACAAGGTATGTAAGTAACATGTCCTATGCAGACTGACTCAAAGTCCAATCCCTGTATTCTGTCTCCTTCTGGCTGTTCAGGGGAGATCTATACCTGATACATAGCAGTGTCAAGATCCCACCCTGATGGACCTCCTACAGATCCACCAAACGGCACCAGAATTACCCATTCCAAAGACTTAAACCTTGCCTGTGATATAAATCGAACCTGCTGGACAGACACCACTTCTCTGAAACAGGCTCCCTCTGCATGTGAAACAGAGTTATTAACTAACTCAATTCAAGTGTGACTTGAACAGTTGGATGGGAACAGGAAGTTCATCCCTGGTTTGGCATCTGTAACTCGAATGGACACAAGCAGCTTGTAAATGTTTCATCTCCCAGGCCCCTGCTTGTACATGTTTCCTCTCCCAAGCCCCTGCTTGCACTTATCAAGGGTGCCAGAACTTGTCAGAGATTTGGAGTGCATGGCTGGGCTTAAAAAGGCCTCTGTGTTTGTTAGTCTAGTACACACCTATGAACCTATGAAACTATTAAGTCAGAGCTTATCCCATCAGTCTTTAAGCAAAGAACAATTAAACTAATCTTGAACAGGGCTAATCCTCTGGATATGCATAGACACGCAAGACACAAAACCAGCCAGTCTGCCAACCATTCATCAATGATAATCTTTTGTGATGCAGAAGGAAACTGGCATATTTGGAACAAGTCTCCATGAAGAAAACACTTTTTAGAAAGTTTTCAGTGAGATGAAAATTAGATTTTTTTTAATTCATGAAGCTTAAGTCATACCCGTCAGTCTCTCATGCAACCAGTTATTCTCTTGGATGGATGTCCTTGCCTCATCTCACCTTCTTCCTCTTTCTTCCAAATCTACTTTACCAAATTGTCTTATGCTTTCCTGGACATGTGATAGAACCACTATAATATGTTCTCCTTTCTCTGCAATTGGGTCTTATTTTGAATTCAGCTCTGATGTCCTCATTTGTATAATTTTTATCCAACTATAATCCTTGAACAATTTATCTCAGGACTAGATTTGATCTTTTGCCTTAAAGAGGTTATGGAAATGATATTGCATGTTGAAGCAGGTAAGATTCCCAACCTGGATGGGTTTGATGCACCTTTGTATAAAAAGTAAACATCAAATCATTCTAATTATATGCTATGCTCCTGCACCAACCCTGGTTAATTCACACTCTGCTTCTGAAACTGTCTATCCCACTAACATCAACTAAACATCAAAGTTACTAACTTTGAACATTGTCACTTTTACCTCACTTCTCCCTAATTCTTTACTGCTATTTTCTATAGGAATATAATCTCCAATGTATAAGGTTTCTTTCACATAAACCTAATACCTAGAGTATTATCAGACCTGTACCATATCCTTTTACTGTTATCCCTCAATACATCATTTACTGTTAACTCTGTTCCCTGTATCTGTCTGCATCCAGGTCTACTGTCACATGTGCTGAAACTTAACAAGTAGTTATGCATAGCAGGAAATCTCATTTTACTATGTTTAATTCAATTGTACATAGTCATCTAACTTTTCACAGTACCATGCGTAACTCAACTGTATTTTTTCATTTAATTGTTCTGTTCATTTTTTCATGTAATTTTTCTCTTCATCAATTGCATTCAATACATTGTTAATGTCTCTTGTTTGTGGAGCTTTACTCCCTGGGCCTCCACTGAAAAAGTACCTGTGTCCAGTCGGACTTCCCCGATTAATAAATGTAAAATAAAATAAATAAATAAATGAAACTTTCCAAGTTATGAAACTGTATTGAACACAGTAGCATAACTAATAAGTGCATTAATTAATCAAGCACAATTTATTCTTAAATCTAACTTAGATCCTTTGTCAATCAAAAATTATTGTCTTATTTAATTAGTCAATCTCAGTATGAAAACTATTGTCAATAATATTAGGCAGAATATTTTGTTCAATTGCCAATCTCATATCTAAAATTCCATAAGGATTTACAGAGTGACAATATACCCAGGATAACAATATTATGTTATGGCACTTCTGCGGTGGTGCAGCGGTAGAGTTGTTACCTCACAGCAAGAGGTTCTCCCGTTCGACTCTCGGCTTGGGTTGGGAGTGCCTTCTGTGTCGAGTCCTGCATGTCCTCCCCGCGGTCAAGTGGGCGTTCGAAAGACATGCGTTGAATGGGCGTGCCTTCGTTGAAGGTTGGGCTGGCAACTCGACACCATAAAATTCAGCTGCCAATCATTAGCGGACCGGAGTTCCACTGTTGCAACCCCTAACCGGGAAAAGCCGAAAGACTAACAAACAAACAAACTAATTTTATGCTATTAGTCGCATATAGTTGACCAACAATTTATTTATTTTGCATTGGATGCAAATATGGGATTTGGACATGTCTGCATACCTTTTCATATAAAATGTCTAATAAATGCTTGTTTCTAAATGTTTTTATATATGTCATCAAAGTCATGTATGACTTATCCTCCACCTGAATTGTAATTCATGATAAAACCTCAACACTTATAAAAATCTCTACAAATACATGACAGGGATGCCCTTTGCCACTATATTGCTTTAGTGCCATGTGTAAAATATTTAGAACACAATTCCAAAAGGCTTTTTGACAGATAAAGGGAAAAATGGATTCTGAATGTACAATGTTGACAATAGCAGCCTATGCAAAACCATCACCATACTTATGTTGTCTGTTTAAGTATATTTCCACAAAGCATTTGACACATTATACTATGACTTCTTATATACAATCTTTGAAAATCATATATTAAGGAAAAATGTATGTATTTGACTGGTGTTTATATACCCAACCATGTGTCCAAGTGCTAATAAGTGGATTTTCTTACCTGCTATTTTAGTTTCATGGGATGATTAGACAAAGTACTAATATAATAACTGGTGCTAATATCATAGATTAAAAGTAAATGCTGAAAATGCAGTTCTGTATCTTTTAGGAAGTCATGTACCCCAGAGAACTAACTCAATGAGAAGTTGAACCAGTTCAGGATTTGGGAACTTATGTGGACAATGACCTAACTTTTGAACAGCATGTGTCCATTGTCATAAGAAAGTCTTTCTATATTGCATTGTTAGAAACAAAGGGATCGTGTCTAGATCTAGGGATGTTATTGCCCCATTTATTCAGCCCTCATCAGGCCAATCATTGAGTATAATGCCCCCCCTTTGCTGTGTATCTGTCCAGGCGGTCTACTTTACATTACTGAAAATCCATAAAACTGAAGACAAAATGGTGGAGACCACAATAATTAAACTTAGAATACCGAACCACAACTTTTTTTCCCCAGGGCAAGGAAACACTTGCTCAACATGGGGAATAATGTAGTGTGATCCCAGAATTAGTATATTTAGTTAGGGGTGTGTGGGGGCACAGCTCCCCACATTGGGCATGTGTGTGTGAGGCATAGCCCCCCCACCTAGGTGAGTTTAGATAGTATGGTGTGATGTAGTGTAGTTTTGGGCAAGTGTTTCCTTGCCCTGGGAAAAAAAAGTCTTGGTTCAGTATTCTAAGTTTCTTTATTGTTGTCTCAACCATTTCATCTTTGGTTTTATGGATTTTCAGTAATGTACAGTAGATGCCTATCCAGACACATGCAACAACTGGAATTGCCACAGACATTCCTTGCTAAAACAATACAAGGCCTAAACCACATGTCTTACATGGACTTCATAGGTTGGTACTAGGCTATCAGCCCTAGGGCCTATACAAGCCTAGCCATAACAATTCCCTGGCTATTTCTTCCCACATTATTTATAGGTTCATAGGTTGGACTGGATCAAAGTCCTGTCAATCTACTTTGTATCCTACAGGCTATTAAGAAGTGACCTATATCTTGCAAACAAGGCATCCTCCAATCTAATACAGATGTATTTACTGCACGTCAGAAAGGCAAATGGCATCAGAAATACTCAGTCTAGGGATCTAAACCTCTTCTGCAACATCAACAGAATGGTTTGGAGGGACAAGTATATCTTGCAGAGGACACCCTACTGTACATCTGGCCATTGGAACTCCTTCCAGTCTCATCTTTTGTATACCTGTCCAAAGAAGTTCCTCCCAGTCTTATTTTTTTGGCCCATCTTACTGGGTATTCTCAGATGAAACTGGGATGGCTTTCCCCTTGTACTGTTAGTCTACTTGAAATTGTCTTAAAATGCATGTGTGTGTGTGTGTGTGTGTGTGTGTGTGTGTGTGTGTGTGTGTGTGTGTGTGTGTGTGTGTGTGTGTGTGTGTATGTGTTCCTCATTGCTGGCTTGTCTGCATTTGAATTGCCTTGTAATAACTTGTAGCTAGCTGTTAGATTTGTTTCTTTTGCCTACTCACTTTTGGCTAACTAAAGTGTGTTTTTGCATTAAGAAGATTTGGACTGCAATTCTAGTGGCAGTAGAAAGGTAGCCGGGTTAGTCTGAGTTGGGATACACAGAGGTAGGCTTAAGTAAGAATAAATTGTTGTAGCTACCTGTTGGATTTGTTTCTGATGCCTTGGACTTTAGGCTAATTATAGTGTGTTTTACATTAAGAAGACTGGGACTGCAATTCTAGTGGCAGTAGAAAGGCAGCCTAGTCTGACCAAGTTGGGAAGAACACTGATAGGTTTAAAGTGAGATTTTTTAATCAGCCAGAGAGATTTTTAGTGGCTTAGTTGTTTGGTGTTAATCTGTATTTGAGAGCTACTTTTACAGTACTTTTACATCAAGAAATTCCATGATCATCCATCATCTGGCAGAAGGTGTTTTCCTGGTCTCTCTGAGTTATGAAGCTCTCCAGTGAGCTAAAAGTGTAGTCATTTATTGTCCACAGGGCGTCAGTTTTCAGCTTTATTTTCTCTCTGCTATATCTGTATATAAATATAGGCGAGTTTGTGCAGTGTTGCTTACTGGACAGCAGTGGTTAGCAGTGCCTTGTATAGTATCAAATGCTTAATTTGTAAAATTTACCTAAAAAGCTGGTATTTAAGACTTTAACCTGTAACACAGAAAAACTTTGCATGAAGCTAAGCTTAGGGCAGCTAGTTAGCAACTTGAGCAGTAATAATGCCAGATTATAGCACTATCTAACATCTACCCTTAACCTTTGATGCCACTCAGGTGACCCCTGTAAAATCAAGTCTGTAAACCATAATAGCCTGACCCTAATACTGGTCTTGACAACATATATATGCAGTTGCCTATTGTTTCTGTAGCCACCTAAGAAGATATGGGCATCCTGAGACAATGTAGCAACCTTTTAATCCCTAGGCTACATTTTACACGAACTTCAGAATGAACTGGCTCCCCACTTAAGCACCATGTTCAATCATAGCCTCGCATTAGGATTTGTGTTCACTGAATGGCACACAATAACTGTTATCCCACTCCACAAAGTGGGAGCCACCACTTATCCCAGGAACTATCACCCTATTAGCCCGACGAGCCTGGTCTGTAAGGCCATAGGTTCATAGATTAGTACTAGGCTAAGTGCCCTTGCGAGCCATTTTAAGCCTAGCCAATTATCCCTTGTGAGACTCAAACCCTGCATCTTGTGTTTGTAAGGCAAACACCTTAACCATTAGGCCACCCTCCCAACCCTAATGGAATGTATCATCATGGAACTCATAAATAAAGACATTGGTAACCTCCAAACTCTGGACCCCACCCAGTTCGGGTTTGTGAAAGGCAGATCATGCCTCCTGAACCTGATTGACTTCTTTGAGGCAGTCACCAAAGCCATAGATGAGGGTAAGGTTGTTCACACAGCCTATCTTGACCTCGCCAAGGCTTTCAACACTATCCCCCATTCTGGAATTATAGCTAAATTTACTAAACTAGGTTTAAATCTCTACATCACAAGATGGATTGCCAACCGGCTCACTGACAGAACCCACACTGTAAAAGCTGCAGACTCCAAATCTGACTTCAAACCAGTGACAAGTGGAGTACCACAGGGTTCAGTCCTGGGACATCTCCTGTTTGGTATCTACGTCTTTGATGTACAGGCTAATACAGAAGGCCTTTGGCTAATGAAGTTCACAGATGACTGCAAACTAGGAGCCATAATTGAGTCCCTAAATGATGTGGACATCCTACAGAAGGGCCTCATTGAGACAGATGCCTGGTGTCAGAGCCATGGCCTCATACTCAATGCCAAAAAGTGTATTGTCATCCCCTTTGGCAAAAACTCTGTACCCATGAACTACCGCATAGGCGGTAGTCTACTTAATGCCAAATGTGTGATAAGAGACCTTGGGATCCAGGTGGACAGTAGTCTCTCCTTTGATAATCACATCATCACAGTAGTCAGGAAATCCTTCTACATGGCACATCTCACCATGAAAGGGTTCTCATCCAGGAAAAAAGAGGTCATTGTTCCCCTCTGCTTGACACTCATTAGACCCATTATAGAGTACAATGCCCCTTTTTGAATGTACCTCACAAGACATCTGCAGCAGCTGGAAAGGCCATAGAAGTACCTCACAAAGAGGATTACTGGCCTCAAACAGATGCACTACACTGACTGTCTCAAAAAAACTCCAGCTTTACTCAATAGCATATTACCTACTCTGAGGTGATCTCTGCCTAACATATAAAGCTATGTCAAACCTTGAGTTGTTGGACATGCTACACCTTAAGAAATCCCAGTACCTCTGAGCTACACGCTCTAGGGACCTAAACCTTGTCACCACAATACACAGGACATGCTGGAGGTATATATTCCTGTCCCAGAGACTTCCCTTACTCTGGAACAAGCTACCCATCTATGTCAAGCAAAGTTCCTCATTAGCAGTCTTCAAGAAAAATCTTGATGAGTGGATGGGAAATAGGAAATACACCCCGGGGATCACTTCTGTGTCACTGCTCGACAGGGGCACAGGAAAATAACTTTCTCGGGTGGCATAAGTCAGGGAAACTTGTTGGCTAGGCTTACTTAGGCACTTGGGCCAATAGCTTAGTACCTACCTATGAACCTATGAATGAAACTAAAACCGTATGCGAGAAATGTATATAAATAACTTCCTTGGTAGCAAGAATTTCACTTATAAAAAAGGTTGTCAAGAAAACGCACACTGCATCCTTCACATATACTGCTCACCAGGCACACATAGACCTTCTTAACACTGAGACACTTAAAAGAACCTCTCCAAACCTTAATGACCTACTAAGCTATCAAATGGCAATACTAATCATCAGCAATCAATAAAGCACACACCAACAGCAAAACCTAATACCATACACAAGTCTACAACCTGTGATCTCCCAAGAACAAAGCCCATAAAGTAAACAACACTTTACCTAGTACTCTTGTCATAGGGAATTCTATTGTATGACACACAAATGCCTGTTCTCACCAGGTTGGACAAGGTGAAGATAATGGTTAGTTGTCTACCTGGAGCTAGGAGCCACAATATCATGCATGCACTCAAGTCACTGCCTCCCAGGTACCAATATGATTCTATCATATTCTGCGTAAGTGTAAATGACCTGAGATATGCCTCATTGGACTGTATGGAAAGAAATATTATGTGTCTCTCTGAATAGGTGTCACAGACAGGTACATGCCTTGCTCTGAGCAGCATTCTACCTTCACCAAGGATGATGCCACAGTATGAAAAGAAAATGGTTGATTTTAATTACTTACTTAGTTTCTGGTGTCATTCCAGGGGGATCCAATATCTGTCAGCATGGGAGGACATGCCCAAGAAGACCACATTCCTTTTTTAAGAATGGTGTGCACCCCCCCCCCAAGATTTTAGATATTGTCTAAAACTTTATCTTTCCCCTACAGCCTTTTTATACACAATATTAAAATGCCAAAATTACCAGCAAAGCAAAAAAAAAAAAAAAAAAAAAACCTTCTGAAGAATGTGGACATCAGTGCTGTTATTAAAACTTGGTTTAAAGTCACACAAAGCAATCCAACAGTGCAAGGCCTCAGTGCCTTTCACATGTTTAGGCCAACAGCAGCCCAGACAGTGGCTAAAGGTGGTGGTGCCACAATCTTCATTAGCAGCAAATAGAACTCCAGCCTGATTAAACAGTATGATGCCCCAGAGTTCATCCATGTCCAAGTCTCCATAGAGAAGGTCCCTACCATATCCTTGCCAGCTATGAGTCACTCTCTCTGACTTACAAAGTGCACAACTCTTTCCTGGACCTACTAGATGCACTCACCATCCAACCAAATACCCTGTTCATGGGAGACTTTAGACGGGGGAGTGTACACTGGCTCTAACTCACCGGCACGTTTCCTGGACTTTATCAACACATAAACCCCTGGACCAGTTAGTGCGCATTCCTACCAGAGGATCAAACATATTGGACCTAGTACTTATCAGCATGGGAGAGCATTGCACCCTCTCCTGTGTCACGTCCTCATTAGTGAGGTCAGACAAAAAAAACATTTAGTTTTCAATAAAAATCAACCCAGAAAACCCAACTAACCTGTAACAGTTAGGAACTATTCTAAAGCAAACTACATCCTATTAAGTGTTAGTTTGCCAAAATTCATGGCTCCCCCAAATCCCAAGAACACGGCCGCCAGTGCAGAATTATTCACAGAAACCTGCACAAACATGTAAATGACTTCATTGAGAATGCCATATCTACCAAAAGTAAGCCAGATCTAACACCATAAACAAACCTCACTATTGGAATCCTTACCTTATCAGGCTATATAACAAAAGAAGATAAAGTCATGGCCAGAATCAGAAAGAGCAACTCAGAAAGAGCAACTCTCACAGAGACAATAGCTCTCTGAGTCAACTAAACAAGAATCTAAGAGGTCAAATAAAGTTTAACAAGGCCAGTTATGAGGACAGCATAGCCTCCCAGGCTGAAGACAATTGCAAGGCCTTCTTCAGCTATGTCAGAAACCTTAAAGGAAACACTCAGCAGTGTGCAGAACTGATCATAAATAGCACAACCTTCACTGACCAGGGTGACATAGCAAATCTACTGGCTGATAAATTTAATTCTACCTTTTCCAATTTTCTTTTGCATTTCCAGTTTCTCTATCAATCACCCTGACACTTTCACCTTTCTTATCTATTTCTTTCTCTTTCATCCCCACTACTCCTCCTCCAACTAACCTATATCCATAACCATCTCTTACTAGTACACCATCCTTACTCACCCCACCCCCTCATCTTACCTAGCTACTGTTATCTCAACTTCCCCGCTATCATAACTTTTACTACTTATGTTTTTCTTCATTATTTTTGCCTATTACCCCACCTCCTCCTCTAGTTTCTGTTCCTTCTCTAATGACATCCTACCTTAGGAATGTACATGTACGGATCCTATATGCATTATCACTGCTCTTGTATCTCCAGCTGTTACATGTTAACATGTCTGACTTATGTAAAAATAATATAACTTCTAAAGTATATGATAATTGTCTTTACTATTTGTGTCAGTGCTACCTGCAAACTAATGCTTAAAATGTTTAATTTTTGTTGTTCATTGTAAATATGTATTTTATGTGGAAGTTGTCTCTCTGGGCCACAGCCAAAAATGGGACTTTTGCCAAGTTGGACTTTCCCGATAAAATACAACAAATGAATAAATAAATAAACTTCAGTCCTCACTACTCCCCCAGTGAAATCTCTTCTAGCATATTCCCCCAAATATCAACAGGGAGCGGGTCCTGACGGTACTCGCTATGGTCAAAAACATTGCTTCATTGGGGCCTGACAGTATCCCTGGCTGCCTCCTAAGTAGCCAAAAACATGACCTACCAGGACTGCTTGAGGCTCTCTTCAATTACAACCTCAGTAGAGGTTACATGCCAGGTGAATAGAGGGCCACAACAGTAATCCCACTTCATAAGTGTGGATCATCAACCAACCCCGGGATCTACAGACCCATCAGTTTGACAAGTCTAATATGCAAAGCCATGGAAGAAATTATCATGGAAATGATCAGTAAGGATATTGGCAACTTACAGACACTGGGCCCATGCCAGTTTGGCTTTGTTAAGGGCAGGTCTTGCCTACTCAACCTGGTAGACTTCTTTGAGATGGTTATCAAGTCTATGGATGCAGGGAAAATGGTATATACCGCCTACCTTGACCTGGCCCAAGGTGTTCGATTATTGACAAGCTCTCAAAAGTAGGCATAAATCCCTACATGACTCACTTGATGTCACAGATTGACCCAAGAAGTCAGGATTAGGGAGACCACTTCCACCAAGAGACAAGTCATCAGCAGAGTACCCCAGGGATCCATGTTGGGCCCATTCCTGTTTGGCATCTACTTGTCAGAAGTCAAGGCTAATGTCAAAGGCCTCTGGATCACCAAGTATGCAAATGACTGTAAACTGGGAGCTACCATAGATTGGGTCTATATTAAAAGAATGAACATTTACTTACCCGAATACCTAAACGCTGACACGTCTTCATCGAACCGCAAAAACATTGATCGTCCTGAAGCACGAAATCCAAAATGTCGAATCGTCATGGTTGACCCTTCTGAGGTATAGCTCCGTAAGGTAAGTGTGCGATAGTTATGGACCATAGGGTTAGGGTGCGGGTTAACGTAAGTGCATAGATGATAATTTATGTTAGATTTAGTGTAGGGTTAGAAGTAGGATTTTGTTAAGTGTATGTGTGTGGATTATTTAGTTTGTGTGGGTATAGCTTTTTAAGGTAATTGTGCGATAGTTATGGACCTTAGGGTTAGGGTGCGGGTTAAGTTAAGTGCATACATGGTAGTATATGCAAGATTTAGTGTAGGGTTAGAAGTAGGGTTTAGTTTTGGGTACTGTATGTATGTGGTTTATTTAGTTTGTTTGCGTAGATAGCATGTAGTGGGAGGTGGGGTGGGACAACTATGACGGTTCTAGTTTTTGAATTTCGTGGTTTAGGGTGTTCAGTGTATTTGCGGTTCGTGGAATATGTGTTGGCATTTAGGTATTTGGGTAAGTAAACGCTCATGCTTTTAATATAGACCCCATAGATTCCCTGCACAGCACTGGCATCCCTAAAAGAGGGTCTAACACAAACAAATGACTGGTGTTAAAGCCACAGATTAAAACGCAATGCCAAGAAATGTATTATAGTGCCCTTTGGGAAATCATCCACCCAAGCTAATTGCTTCCTTGATAAAACACCCTTTAAGAGCTGACCCATTAGTTAAAAATATGGGAATATATGTAGACAGTAATCTGGTCATTGGCCAACAGGTAGCCAAATAGTGATAAAATTATTATATGTCATTCAAGTCATAAGCAAGGGTATGGCATCCAGGGCTAAGAAAGTTGTAGTACCACTTTACCCAGCCCTTATCAGACCCATCATTGAGTATAATGCCCCCTTTGGCATGTACCTAACCAGGTAGTTGGAACACTTGGAAAGTTCTCAAAGGTTACTCACCAGGAGAATCCTGGATATGAATACCCTGTCCTTAACAGATCACCTTAAGGCTCTGCTGTGTACTCAGTCTCCTTCTATCCCTAGCATATAAGCTATCCGCAGATCCAACTTTGATGGATCTCTTGCACATCCACAAGGCAAACAGCACCAGAAACACTAGATCCAAGGACCTGATCTTTGCCTGTGATATAAATAGAACCTGCTGCAAGGCTGTTTTGTTTCTCAAAGGATCCACACATTATGGAATAAGTTCCCAATCCACATGAAGCAGAGTTCATCCATGACCCTATTCATACAGAAACTTGATCATTGGATGGGGAATCACAAATTCATCCAGTTCTGGCCCCTATGTCTCTGGTGGACAGAGGTTGACAGTAAGTAAATGAATCCACAACTAACATAGCCCCCATCCCTGCATAAACCTTAGCTATCTCTATACTAACATACCCCATCATATAGGTGCCCCAAGTTATTCAGGGAAAAAACTGAGTTGGGTTTCATTCATGACTGGGCTTATAAAGACCCCGGTGGTCATTAGCCTAGTATAAACCACTGAACATACTCCCCATCCATACAAAAAAATAATAATCCCTGTCCATATTCAAGCATAGCTTTGATCTATGAATGGGAAAAAGAAAATTTATCCAGGGACTCTCCCCTGTGATACTAATGAACAGAGGCTACTCCTAAATGTTTTATCTCATGCATGGGTCCCCTCAAATTATCTGTGCTGTGATCCCAGTTATTATCATTAGGGGTAATATATAATTATCGACCATGGGATGGATAAGGCCAGTCTCTAACCAAATTAGATAGGCTAATTCAAGCATAAAAAGGGGAACTGTCTAATTCAAGCATAAAAAGGGGAACTGGCTAGGCTTAAAATGGCCCCCAGGGCAGATAGCCTAGTACTTACCTATGAACCTATAAAGGTACACATTTCCCTCATTGTTATTTATTTTAGAGGAAGAACTACTTGCAAACAAGGTTAGCTATACACTTAGTGAGATAGGGGAAAATATTTCTTTATATTGGACTAGATACTTATAGTGGGTATGCCGAGAACTATATAATGTTTTGTAGGCTTTTTACAAACCTTTTACTAAGGCTGGGTCACAGATTTTCTGAAAACGTTTTGTAAAATGTAAAATATCAGGCGTGAGACTCATTTATAAGATGATGTGGGACCCCCCCCCCCCAATAAAAAAAGCAGTTACTTTGAATTTGGGTCAGTATGAAATACACAGGTACTATTACCACATATGTGGACATCTAGTTGGCAGATGACTAGAAATATCTACTCAACAGCAATTTACAGCCACTTTATAAGCACTGAGTAAATGATGTCAGCATTTGGCCATGTTGTGATTATATTTTTGTGCTGCAGTGGGCATCCATAAGTTGTTCATTTTATCTAAAATAATGGTTTGCATTAAACACTTACCACATATGTGTCTTACTAAGCAGATGGGAAAAGACATAAACTTTTATTCTGTTTTTATGGTGTAAAGGATAATGTAGACTAAACATAAACAAACTGATACTATCCCCCTAAGAAAGGGGGTGGTGGGTGGGGGTGACACACCAAGTGTGTGACACTGTGGATAGGCAGTGATGTTAGTTTTGGAAGATAAAACTAGTGCGAATTAGAAGACTGTGTGTCTATAAAGGGCAACAACAGTAGTAAGCAGAAATGGACACAGAGACCAACTTTGGTTCAAGAATCCTCTCAAGACTATACATATCATTATACATAGGTTCATAGGATGATAGTTAGCTACTGGCCCAGAGACCCTTATAAGCCTAGCTAAGAATCTCGACCATGTTCCCTGAAAGTCAGGACCTATTTCCCCTGTCCAGCAGGGATACACATGGGATCCCAGGGGTTTAATTTCTGTTTCCCATCCAGTCGTACAGGTTCCTCTTAAAGAGGGCTAGAGAGGTACTCTGCTTGACATGGAGAAGGAGTCTATTCCACAGATGGGGGAGTCTTTGGGACACAAATCTATCCTGCCAGCTAGTTCTATTAATGTCACAGACCAGGTTAAGGCCTTGTGTGTGGGTTGCTTGAGTGGAGTTTGTCTTACAGACATGCAGCAACTCAATCAAGGCTGGGTCTGCAGTGGTCTTGTATACCAGACACAGGTCACCTCTGAGCAGTCTGTGTGAGACTGAGTAGAGGGACAGTGCTTTTAACCTATCTGTATAGGATAGGTGTTTTAGACCCTGGATTTTCCTGGTCAGGAATCTCTGTGGTTTCTCCAACTGCTGCATATGCTTGGCAAGGTTCATGCTGAATGGTGCACTGTACTCTATAATGGGTCCAATAAGGAAGGAGTACAGGGATGTTATGACCTCCTTGTTCCTGGATGAAATACCCTTATTTATGATGTGGGTCATGTAGAAAGCCTTCCATACTACAGAGACAACGTGGTGGTCAAATGTCAGGTTACTATCAACCTGGGTACCCAAGTCCCTCACGACTGATTGCATGCTTAGTACATTGTTATTAATGTGATAATTAGTGAGGATGACATTTTCCCCAAAGGGGATAATGATGCATTTCTTGACATTCAGTTTGAGGCCATGCTTCTGGCACCAGTCATTAGTTTGGGTAAGTCCCTTTTGGAGGATGTTCACATCACTAGGGAAATTTAAGACAGTGCCCAGCTTGCAGCCATCTGTAAACTTAGTTGGCCATAGACCACTAGTTTTGGCTTGCACCTCAGAAAACTATATCCCAAACAGTAGAGACTCCAAGACTGATCCTTGGGGTACACCGCTCATTATGGGTCTACTACTAGAGGTGGCTTCCCTTACTTTGACAGAGTGAGTTCTATCAGTGTGCCAGTTAGCTACCCATGTGGTAACATACGAGTTGATGCGTATCTTGGAGAGAAAGTATGGGTGCAATGAGACAGTAGAAACAGACGGTATAAAGGACGCGGTCTGTTTCCTGCAAACTGAAGCAGGAACATTAAAGCTGATAATGAAGTATTACATTGGGAAAGCCATATCTCAATAATTCCTAACAGCATGGCTTGTATAAGGATATATGGCCTGCCCAAGGGTGTTGTAAGGCTGAATACCTAAGGCCAAGGGCCTGTGCACCATTACAAGGCCCATTATTTCAGACGGGCAAACTCAGGATGGCTAATTGTTAGCAGTACCAAAAGTTTGCTCTGCAGTTTTTATTTATTTTTATTTATTTTATTTTACATTTGTTAACCGGGGGTGTCTGACTGAGCCGAAAAGGCCCTTTTTCAGCAGAGGCCCGGGGAGAAAAGCTCCACATAGAAAAATTACAGATACATTTAGACATTATCAGTATACACACAAATTACAGGATACATGTTTTTACAGTGGTATGTAGCACATCAACAGTTACAGTGGAGAGAACAAACAAAAAAATATTCATTTAAAAATAAAGGTACTTAATAGATTTGTGGCGTACAGCTGAAATTTGGAACATAGGTAGAATACATAGATAGTACACAGGTACAGTACATAAATTGTAGATTAGCCAGTGTTTGTGAGAATAGTTTTCAATCTTAATCAAGTACTCTAGGTTTAGTATGTGTACCTTATCCGCTTTCACTAACCTGAGGAGCAATCATGGCACTGCCAACTTTGCTTGAGATGTTGCCTGATGAGGTCTTTAAAGGAGGCTTTGGATGATGTGTCTTGAATGCTAGTGGGGACAGAGTTCCATTTTTTAGCCACTGAACTGCTATATAGTACATCTCCAAAGCTATTGTAGCTGTTGGTGACTTCTAATAGTAGTTTGCTTGATGATCTAAGAGGCCTTTTGGCTGAGTGATGTTGTACTAGGTTTTTGAGGGCAGGACACTTATTGGGGAGGTAATAGAATGACAGAGGCAGAGCTGATTGTAGGATAGGAAGTTTGGCAGCTCAAGCCAGTGGAGCTGTCTCAAAGCAGTACAGTGATGAGTTCTATATGAGCAATTTGCAGCAAAGTTGGCAATTCTGTTATAGCAGGCTTCCATTTTGCTTAGTTCAGTTTTGTTGAGATTAGTCAGAATGGAAGATGCATAGAGTAGGGTGGATAGAAGTTGGGAGCGAGCAATGGCTGATCTTGTGTTGTTGGTAAGAAATGGTTTGATACAGTAGAGTGATCCCAATTTGGCATGTACGTTTTAAATTGTTAAGTTGAGGTGACTATCAAATTTTAGGTGGGAGTCTATGGTTATTCCCAATAGCTTAGCCTGTGCCACTGAAGCGATTGGAGTAGCATTTGTGGAGTAGATAGTGAATTTTGTTAGAACTGGTTATAATCATAAGCTGAGTTTTCTTTGGAGTGGGGATAAGTTGGGCTTTGGTTAGGTAGTTTTCAACGTCAGAGAATGCTAGCTGAGTTGTTTGCAGGAGGGTGGGAATGTTTTGTGCAGCACAGATTAAGGTAGTGTCATCTGCATACTGAATGATAGATACATGCTGTGTGGAGGTATGGAGGTCATTTGTGAAGATTGTGAATAGTAGTGGTCCTAAGATAGAACCCTGTGGGACTCCTATAGTTATGGGCAGCTGAGGAGAGAGATAATTTTCCCATTTCACAGCTTGGTACCTGTCAGTTAAGTAGCTTTGGAACCAGGTAAGAGTGGAATTTGATAGGTGATACTGGTTTAGTTTGTTTAGCAGGATTTGGTGCGAGACTGTGTCAAATGCTTTGGACATATCCAAAAAAAGAGTTGACACCTGCAGGCCTTCATTTTTGAGATGGTTTACTGTGTCTGAGAAGCAGAGGAGGGCTGTAGTAGTGGTACTATGGGCAGGTCTGAAACCATGCTGAGTAGGTGACAGGATGTTGCTGTCTAGGAGATATTTTAGCATCTGGGTATGGGTGCATTTTTCTAGGATTTTGGCCAGGGGGGAGAGTAAAGCAATGTGTCTGTAGTTATTAAGTTCAGTGGAGGTCTCACCTTTATGTATGGGTGTAACATAGGATATTTTCCAGAGTTTGGGGCACATAGTGTTCAAAAATTGATCTGTTTATGAGTGTGGAGAGTGGGATAGCAATAGCATCTGCTGTGAGTTTCAAGAAATAGCTGGGGAGTAGGTCGGCTGTTGTTGATAAGGTTTTTAGTTTGGAAAGCATGCTTTTGATTGAAGTGGTGGAAACTGTTTTGAGGGTAAAGCTTGTATTAGTGTTATTTGTGTTGGGGGGCTAGTGAGGAAGAAACTGTCCTGTGATACTAAGGATAGAATTGAGTTCATAAAGTGGGAGTTGAATTGTGTTTCGATGGGAACTTTAGTGTTAGGAGTGGTTGGTTTGGGGGTAGCCTTTTGGGTGGATTTTAGTAGCTGGTTTACATTTTTCCAAAATGTTTGGGGGTTGTGTTGGTATTTAGTTTGTAATATTGTGTAGTAGGATTTTTGTCCAGCCTAATGCATTTTTTTGCACGGTTGCACAGTTCTTGGTACTTAGTTAGGCTTTGTGTTTCTTTGTTTTTTTGATAGTAAAGCCAGGCAGTGTCTCTGGACTTGAAGGTTTGTTTGGTTTATTTACTGAGCCAGGGGTTTGTAGATGTTCTAACCTTGATTTTGGGCAATGGAGTGACAGTGTCTAGGTGTTGTAGAAATGTTTTGTTGAAATATGCTACAGCCTGGACAAGTGGGAGGGTTTTTAGGGGTGTCCAGTCACAGTTGCAGAGTAAAGTATTGAGGACCTCAGGAGAGAATTTTTTTGTGTTTCTAGTGGATATATAGTTAGTGGTTTTGCATATGCTTGTTCTACTACGTATAAAGTATATTATGTTGTGGTCACTTAAGGTGTCTGGAAGACTGTCTGCATGGGGGTATAATGAGGGGTAGTTAGTTAGGACCCAGTCAAGGATGGATTCCTTTTTAGATTTTTTATCACATCTAGTTGGAATTTGGACTAGCTGCTGGTAGCCATGGAGATTTATTAGATTACTTGGTGGTTCTGATATGCAGGTGAACCAATCTAGGTTGAAATCCCCCAGAATAAGGGTTTCTTGTGAGCATGTGGAAGAACACCAAGAAGTCTTCAAGGCTAGCAGGTGTATTACCAGGTGGAATATAGATCACAATTGTGGTGATGACCTTTTTAGGGTGAAGTTGAAGTTTTGAGATAAGTATGTCCCAATTATTGGGGGAGGGGTAGGGGTTTGGTGATTGACGTATAGTTAAGTTGGACTTGTATAGTAAGGCAGTTCCACCCCCTTTACGAAGTGGTCTGTCTTGTCTAATGATATAGTAGCTGGTAGGGAGAATTTCTGAGTTAGCTATGTTTTTATTTAGCCAGGTTTCTGTTAAAGCAACTATGTCTGGGGAGTAGTGTGCTATTGTGGCCTGGAGTTCAGGTATTTTATTTTTGATACTTCTAATGTTAATATTTAGCATTAAAAGATGATTGGTTTTGCTGCTCTTGTTTATGTGTTATGTTCTGACATTTGTGTTGGACAGGATGGATTTGGGTCTGGGCTGGGGTGGATATCCCCACTTATAGTGAGCCTGGTGTTAAAATGGTGATACAGATGTTGGAGTTTGGTGAGGAGTGTGAGAAAGTATTGTGTTTTTTTGGAGTAGGAATGAGAGCATATGTGTTTAGTTCTGAATCGGTCTGTTATGTAGCTCTTGAACAATTGTGGGCAGATATTATTATAATGTGTGGTGTCTGTATATGACAGTGCATAATGTAGTGTTGTGCTACTAAGTTTAGGGATATTGCTAGAGTGATAACTTGTGGTGTTATAAAGAATTATTAGAAGACAGACTAGACTTAGTTGTGTGATAGTCATGGTTATAAAGTTTAAGATGGTACTAGGTGAGGGTCTGAATAGGAATTATAGGTTTGCACTATATGTGGATGGGTAAGTAGTGGGGTGATGTAAAAAATGCCTAATGGGAATGAGAGTGATTGGGAGTATTTTGTGTGAAGCAAGTTGGTGTGGTATAATGTAATCTGACGTGAGGAGCTGCGATTGGTGGAGGTGATGTGAGGGTGAGCTGTGGGTGTGGCTGTGATTACTATAAATGTAGAGGTAGTGGGGGTGGGAGGAAATAGGGGGTAGGGCAGGAGAGCGGAGAGAGCCCGAGCGTTAGCGAGGGCGAATGGAGCGGGGCAGAGCCCACCAAGACAAAAGTAAAAAGTAAGTATTACTTTACAAATCTGAACACTTTAAACAAATTCCTGAGGTCTAATGGCTTACCAGCAAGCAGAATGCAATTGCTGAAGAGCACTTGTGTCCTGGTGGGAGAATAGAAATTTAAAGATGGCTCCATGCTCAGCAGGATTCTAATATAGACTTAGTATTGGGGGAGGGAGATAGCACAAGGGGTGTAAATCAGGTGGAATGCAAAGAAACCAGAGAGGCAATCAGTGGAAAACTATCAGTCAAGGCCTCAGAGGGGGTAAGTAAGAATTCAAACTACCTGTAAAGTGAAGGAGAGAAGAGACAGCAAACTTTATAAAGGTTGGGAGTGTGTCTTCACATTGACCAGTTTGTGCACAGATTAGAGTATGGAGATACATTAGCAACGAAGGAGAATGTATAGAGATGCAAATAAACAGGTGGGCCTCCAAGTGATACAAACTAAGGCAGAAAGCACTGAGAGGGCTGCTTGATGGTTAATTTAGTCACAGTGATCTGAATTAAATGTATACTGTCTACTGGACAGTTAGGATTACTGCACTAACTGGGGGGGAGGACAGAAGGCTACAACAGTCAGTTTTATTAGCACTCTGAGAACTACTAAGAAATACTGCTAATGTAATAGCATCACTCTCATAAAAAATACAAGTAGAATGCCTGGGTGGACTGATCCTGCTCTTGAGGCTCAAAATGTATATCCTTGTTTAGTTTTGCAGTACTGATTCCTTCTTATACTGTATGGGTGGAGTGGTAGCCGCAGACTGCAGATTTGCTTGAGTGTGCTCCTGCTCTTGAGGCTCAAAATGTATATCCTTGTTTAGTTTTGCAGTACTGATTCCTTCTTATACTGTATGGGTGGAGTGGTAGCCGCAGACTGCAGATTTGCTTGAGTGTGCTCAGCAAGCAGAATGCAATTGCTGAAGAGCACTTGTGCCCTGGTGGGAGACTAGAAATTTAAAGGAAATTCTTTATTGATCCTGCAGGAAATTGCTTATGTTACAACTGCACAGAAAAAATAGACACAACATAGACCAAATACAAATGATACATAATCAGATATGACAGATACTATACTCACTTATATTACTCCACATATATAACAGCAACAGGAAATTTAAAGAAATTTTAATTTTAGACACTTTTGACAGGATTTCTTTGAAATAAAATGTTCTAACATTAATCTTATTGACTGATAATTAAAATTCTGCAAGAGAGAAAACTTATTAAAAGGATGAAAAAAGAAGAAATGTATTTCAAGTTTAGAATCTGAAGAGTTAAATAAACAGAATGAGTCACCTGAACCACATAAAGTGAGATCACATAGTGCATTGTTAGTCTTACCCGTGTTTTTCTTTTTTCCTCATCCTTTTTATCGCTCTTTTATCTCTTTTTTCAGTGCAATATTAATCATCATTCTGCCATACCTTAGTTAAAGTATCGTAATGTACAATACCTCATATCCTAGTGTGAGTGGTAATTAACATGAAAGACTCCCCCTTTCGTGTCACTAATATATTTGGTATCAAACTCATCAAATACCTTAGCTGTGGTCAACAGTGTACCTATGTCAGGTGTTGCTGTTATATATGTGGAATAATATAAGTGAGTATAGTATCTGTCATATCTGATTATGTACCATTTGTATTTGGTCTATGTTGTGTCTATGTTTATCTGTGCAGTTGCAACATAAGCAATTTCCAGCGGGATCAATAAAGAATTTCTGATTCCGAAGACTAGTGTCAAGACTAACATGAGAAAGCATATTCTGTATCTAATTTCTGCTAAATGCTTGGTATCTACTTCTCTGAAGTACAGGCTAACACAGAAGGTCTTTGGCTAACGAAGTTCTCAGATGATTGCAAACTAGGAGCCATAATCGAAACTCCTAACGATGTGGACATCCTACAAAAGGGCCTCACTGAGACAGATACCTGGTGTCAAAGCCATGGCCTCAAGGTCAATGCCAAAAAGTGCATTGTTATCCCCTTTGGTAAAAACTCTGTACCCATGAACTACAACATAGGCAGTAGTATACTTAACAACAAAAGTGTGATAAGAGACCTTGGGACACAAGTGGACAGTAGTCTCTCCTTTGATAATCACATTGCCACAGTAGTCAGGAAATCCTTCTACGTGGCACACCTCATCACAAAAGGTTTCTCATCCAGAAAAAAATAGGTCATTGTTCCCCTCTACTCATCACTCATTTGACCCATTATAGAGTACAAAGCCCCTTTTGATATGTACCTCATAAGACATCTACAACTGGAAAGGCTGCAGAAATACCTCACAAAGAGGATTACTGGCCTCAAACAGATGCCCTACGCAGACCGTCTTAAAAAACTTCAGCTTTACTCTGTCGCATATTGCCTACTCAGGGGTGATCTCTGCCTAACATACAAAGCTATGTCGAACCCAGAGCTGATGGACATGCTCCACTTAAAGAAGTCCCAATCCCTCCAAGCTACACGCTCTAGGGACCTAAACCTTGTCACCACAATAAACAGACCATGCTGGAGGGATAGATTCCTGTCCCAGAGACTTCCCATACTCTGAAACAAACTACCTATCTTTATCAAACAAAACTCCTCATTAGTACTCTTCAAGAAAAATCTTGATGACTGGATGGAAAATAGGAAATTCACCCCAGGGAGCACTTCTGTGGCTCTGCTCGACAGTGGCACAGGAAAATAATTTTCATGGGTGGCAAAAGCCAGGGTACCATTTTTGTTGGGCTTGTATAGGCCCTAGGGCTGATAGCCTAGTACCTTCCTATGAAATAAAAACTATCTTAATATTGGCAAATGGGACAATAAAATAAATACAGTAAAAGTAGATTGTAATAAATAAACTGACCTACTGAAAGAGATTGCACAAAAGCAAATAAATAGTATGAAAAATACATACTTCTAAAGACATGCTTCTGGAGCATTTCTCCCCGGGCCTCCGCTGAAAACAGGATCTGTGGAACCTAGTCGGACTTTCCCGGTCAACAAATGTTAAATAAATAAATAATTAAATGATGTGGATGGGAGAATCCCGGAGAAAGAAATTCAAACTGAATTTATTTTGAAACAGAGCACAGACCTATAAACTGAAAAGAAAGGACTGAGAATTGAGACTGCAGGAATAATATAAGAATCTGTGGTGTACCTGAATGAAGGAGGTGTGCAGCATAATCCCTTTCTTGAAACGCTTGGCTTTTAAAAATCCTGAATCTTCATAAAGGTCCTTCACACAGCATCTAACCAACACATAGATCTTTAGTTAAACCAGCAAACAAGGAGGTGTGGTTTGGCCTAGGAAGACATGGTTGATCAGGTCAATATCTCTCTCGTCCCACTGACACAGTAATTTTGCCATAACAAAAGTAAAAATTGATGAGCTGACCTGCAGAAATCAAAGGGAGAATGGAAGAAACATCAAATTAAATTGAAAATGTATTGCTTGCTTGATTTAAGGAAATAAGTTTAGAAGAAAAGCTGTTACTGCTATTTGAAAATCTTTCTCTGAACTTGCATGACATGGAGGCCTGCCATATGATCATGCATGACATGGAGGCCTACCATGTGATTGTGCATGACATGGAGGAATACTATATGATCATGCATGACATGGCGACCTGCCATGTGATCATGCATGACATGGAGGCCTACCATGTGATTGTGCATGACATGGAGGCCTACCATGGGATAGTGCATGACATGGAGGAATACCATATGATTGTGCATGACATGGAGGCCTATCATGTGAATCTCAGTGTCTGTTATTCCTAAAGTGTATTAGTTCTGGTTTAAGCACTTAGGCTTCTGGCCAGTTATTTTACATTAAGAAGGTTCGTGGTCTGCACTCTTGTGGGAGGAGAGGCTGGACACTGCCCTTCTGAGCTGGGAATTTCTGGTTAAAGGTTTATAGTGCCTGCATATTTTAACTGTTTCTTACTGAAATTGGTACACCTTGTTTGCTGTAGCATAGACTAGATCCAGGCCTGCTGAATCTAGCTTTGTTTGTATGCTTGTTGTTTGTTTGCTTATTTCCCTGGAACACTAATTCCACCTAAAACGCGACTTCTCAGCGCTTCTGTGGATCCCTAGTGATATCTGCATTGCTTACTGTACTTATTTCCTTGTTTCACTTGAAAGAAAGTTACTGTTTGTCGTTTTTGCATTTAAGTTACCTGTAACACATTGCACTTAAGTTACCTGGCACTTGCTCACTAAAGCAATTATATAAGTCAGCACTAAAAATTAAAAGCACTACACCCTCACTCCCCACTGGCCCTTGTTTTCAATTATAAAGGAATTCCCAATATTATTCTAGCATGTCCAAAGGTCAGTTGTCAATCTCCTCTCTGGTCCAGCTGGTGAACCTGAGAATCTTGAGGTAATGTTACAACAGCCTCATGTACACAGACAACCCTCTCCTCCTCCCAACAAATTCCAACACATGTGAGCGATGCAACCATATAGCCAAACTGGAGGCTAAGCTCTCTCAACTCAGTACTGGCATAACAAGTCAGGAGGAGAAGGAAACCACACTCACTACAATTCCAGTCTCACATAGACCTACCACGACAGCAAACCAAACACATAATCACACAAAAACATACTCGGAGGCTCTAAATAAAGATCTGCTTAAGCAGCAGAGACCTCCAAAGCAGACACCCAAGCAACCGCTACCCTAAAACAAAACACGTGCAACACATATCTCACAAAGCTAGTGTGCCGAACAGTCACAGCCCTTAAGGCTAAACAACACACCTGATACACTTGTAATAGGTGACTCTATCGTCAGGCACACTGACGTCCTGCTCACCAGGCTGAACAAGGAGAAGGTCACGGTGAGCAGCCTGTCGGGCGCTAGGATCCGCCACATAACACAAGCACTTAGGTCACTCCAAGGCAAGTACAAATATGACTCAGTCATTGTCCATGCTGGTGTGAATGACCTGAGACGTACCTCCCTGGACTACATGAAAAGAGACATAGAGGAGCTCTCTGAGCATGTAGCCCAGGCCGGTATGGCCCTGACCTTGAGTAGCATCTTACCCTCACCAAGAATGATGCCACAATATGAAGACAAGATGATCAATTTCAACAATTGGCTTAAGTACTGGTGTCATTCAAAGGGGATCCAATGCCTGTCAGCCTGGGATGATATGCTCGACAAGCCACGATGCTTCGCTAAGGACGGCTTGCACCTGTCACCCCTGGGCTTTCGGATATTGGCAAAGGCTCTTGCTACCCCCACAGTGCCTTTTTTAGGTAAGGCTCAAAAGACAAACCAACCTCCATAGGTATCACAAGGGATAAGAAACTAAGAGTAATGCTACTCAGTGCCAGAAGTCTAAACCTCAAGATGCACGCACTTGAAACTCTCCTTAGTATGGAGAACATCGATATCTGTGCAGTAACAGAAACCTGGTTCAGGGCTCCCGGGAGCACCCCAGCACTACCAGGTTATACCTCATACCATGCTTTTCGGCCCCAAAACTTGGTCCGAACCACAAAAGGAGGGGGAGTATCGATATTCATCAAAGATACCCACACCTCCAGGTTGGTGGCAAAGCACGAAGCATCAGAGACTATCCATGTGCAACTAACAGTGGGTAAAACTGCCTTCCAGTTTATAGCCTGCTACAGACCACCCTCCCAAACCCAGGAACCCCACTCGGCCTTCCTGAGAACACTGGAAAATATGAAGGCCTCTCCAAACACCATTATATTGGGTGACTTCAACTACCCAAACATAGACTGGAAGCATTACTCTAGCTCCAACACCCTAGCCCAAAGGTTCCTAGAATTCATAAACTCAAAAGCTATGGAACAACTTGTTACCACTCCCACAAGAGGGGAAAACTTACTGGACCTGATCATCACCAACATGCGGACTCTATGCTCCAGACCAGAAGTGTATCCCTCACTGGTAAGATCAGACCATAAACTGATCTCACTGGATATTCACATCCCGACCCCACCCCCTGCCCAGAAAACCACAGTGAAAAACTTCTCTAAAGCAAATTTCACACTCCTGAAAACCGAGGTGGAATCCTTCAAAGCCCCCGGACCTGTGGAAAATACGGCCCAGACCGCAGAATCCTTTATAAATGCATTCTATGAACACCTTCAGGAATGCATGGATCATGCAATCCCAAATAAAACCAAGACCCAATCCTCCAAAGTCAGACGTCCTGTCTGGTGGACCCCAGCCATAAACAAACTATACAATAGAAGGAGGAAGCTACTACATGATAGAGCAAAATCCCAAAAAGGGAAGGCATCTCTGACCAGTATTAACAAAAAACTAAGGGCACTCATAAAATCATCTAAGGCCAGCTTCGAGAGAAAAATTGCACATGACACTAAGGATAATCACAAGGCTTTCTTTAGTTATGTTAGGAACCTGGGTGGGAATTCCCAGATATGCTCAGAATTAGTCCAAAATGACAAAAAATACACCGAAACCACAGACATTGCCAACATCCTAGCTGACAGGTTCAGCGCAAACTTCTACTCCCCCTCCCCACCAAAAGGGCAAATATCTATCCCGGCAGAGTGCTGCCCCCCTGACATCTCAGATGCTCAGGTAAGAGCCACCCTGTCCAAAGCAAAAAACACAGCATCAATGGGACCAGAAGGTGTCCTGGGCTGCGTCCTACATGAACTCCAGGAAGAGCTAAACCCAAACATAAAACTACTGTACAATCTCAGTCTTACTACAGGATATGTACCCAAAGAGTGGCGTACAGCAACAGTGGTCCCTCTCCACAAAGGTGGTGCCTCAACGGACCCTGGAAACTATCTCCCCATAAGCCTGACTAGCTTGGTCTGCAAAGCTATGGAAAGGATCATCATGGACCTCATAAATAAAGATATTGGGGACCTATAGACACTGGATCCTACCCAGTTCAGCTTTGTTAAGGGCAGATCCTGCCTCTTAAACCTGGTCGACTTCTTTGAAACAGTCACCAAGGCCATTGACGAAGGGAAGGTGGTCCACACAGCCTACCTGGACCTCGCAAAAGCCTTTGATGCAATACCCCACTTGGGCACTATAGATAAGCTCACCAGCTTAAATATAAACCCCTATGTCACTAGATGGGTTGCAAACTGGCTCAAGGACAGAACCCACATGGTTAGAATTGCTGGAGCCATGTCAGTCTCCAAACCAGTTACAAGTGGCATCCCAGAAGGCTCAGTCCTGGGACCTCTCTTGTTCGGTATATATTTCTCGGAGGTACAGGCCAACACAGAAGGACTGTGGCTGACCAAGTTTGCAGATGACTGCAAAATGGGTGCCATAATCGACCCTCCAGCCGACACAAGCATCCTACAAAAGGGCCTCATAGAAACAGACAACTGGTGCCAGAGCCATGGGCTCAAGCTAAATGCCAAAAAGTGTATAGTCATCCCCTTTGGCAAAAATAAAGTGCCCACAAATTACCACATAGGTGGTAATCCATTAAGTACAGAAGAAGTAATTAGGGACCTGGGGACCCAAGTTGATAGCAATCTCTCATTTGACAACCACATAGCCAAAGTGGTTAGAAATTTTATATAGCCCACCTAATTATGAAGGGATTCACATCTGGATTAGGGGAGGTCATCGTGCCTCTTTACTCATCCCTCATCAGGCCCATAATCGAGTACAGTGCCCCTTTTGGGATGTACCTTACCAAACACCTGCAGCAACTGGAAAGACCCCAAAAGTACCTCACCAAGAGGATCAAAGGGCTCAAACAGATGCCATATGCTGCCCGGTTAAAGAAACTCCAGCTCTACTCAGTGGCATACCGCCTGCTCAGAGGCGACCTGTGCGTGACGTATAAAGCCATGTCCAACCCAGAATTAATGGATATGCTGCACCTCAAAAAATCCAAATCCCATCAAGCTACGTGCTTGAGAGACTTGAACCTCAGCACTGAAATAAATAGGACATGATGGAGGGACAGATTCATAACCCAGAGACTCCCTTCACTCTGGAATAAAATCCCAGTCCAGGCTAGGCAGAGTCCCTCATTGACTCTCTTCAAGAGGAATCTTGATGATTGGATGGGAGATCGTAGGTTTACCCCAGGTATCACTTCTGTGTCACTGTTAGACAGAGGCACAGTATACTAACTTCGAAAAAGGGCAGAGCAAAATTAATTTAAAATGGGTGGCGAAAGCCAAACATACTCTGGCTAGGCTTATAAATGCCCTAGGGCAGATAGCCTAGTATGAACCTATGAACCTATGAACCTATGAGCCTATGACTCGTGGATGACAACTGGCTGCATACTTAGGAAGTAATAGCATGCATGGGCAGATTGCCTCCACTTTAGAGGAGAACAAACAAAATGAAAACAGTGGTAACTGAAGAATCTAATAGATGACAAGAGCTAAACAGGAAAATACATATTTTACAGCTGAAACATGATGATTTAGAAGACAGAGGCCAGAAGTGTAATGTATGAATCATTAGCTGCCTGTCGGGCACTAGGATCCGCCACATAACACAGGCACTCAGGTCACTCCAAGGCAAGTACAAATATGACTCAGTCATTGTCCATGCTGGTGTGAATTACCTGAGACGTACCACCCTGGACTACATGAAAAGAGACATAGAGGAGCTCTCTGAGCATGTAGCCCAGGCCGGTATGACCCTGACCCTGAGTAGCATCTTACCCTCACCAAGAATGATGCCACAATATGAAGACAAGATGATGAATTTCAACAAATGGCTTAAATATTGGTGTCATTCAGAGGGATCCAGTGCCTGTCAGCCTGGGATGACATGCTCGACAAGCCACAATGCTTCACTAGAGACAGCTTGCACCTATCACCCCTGGGCTTTCAGATATTGGCAAAGGCTCTTGCCACCCTCATAGTGCCTTTTTTAGGCAAGGTTCAAAAGACAAACCAACCTCCATAGGTATCACAAGGGATAAGAAACTAAGAGTAATGCTACTCAACGTCAGAAGTCTAAACCTGAATATGCACGCACTCAAAATTCTCCTTAGCATGGAGAACATCGATACTTGTGCAGTAACAGAAACCTGGTTCAAGGCTCCCGAGAGAATGCCAGCACTACCAGGTTATACCTCATACCATGCTTTTCGACCACAAAACTTGGACCGAACCACAAAAGGAGGGGGAGTAACAATATTCGTCAAAGATACCCACACCTCCAGGTTGGTGGCACAGCACGAAGCATCAGAGACTATACATGTGCAACTGCCTTCCAGTTTATAGCCTGCTACAGACCACCCTCCCAAATCCAGGAACACCACTCGGCCTTCCTGAGAACACTGGAAAATATGAAGGTCTCTCAAAACACCATTATATTGGGCGACTTCAACTACCCAAACATAGACTGGGAGCATTACTCTAGCTCCAACACCCTAGCCCAAAGGTTCCTAGAATTTATAAACTCAAATGCTATGGAAGAACTTGTTACCACTACCACAAGAGGGGAAAACATACCGGACCTGATCATCACCAACATGCGGACTCTATGCTCCAGATCAGAAGTGTATCCCTCACTGGTAAGATCAGACCATAAACTAATCTCACTGGATATTCACATCCCGACCCCACCCCATGCCCAGAAAACCACAGTGAAAAACTTCTCTAAAGCAAATTTCACACTCCTCAAAACTGAGGTGGAATCCTTCAAAGCCCCCGGGCCTGTAGAAAATATGGCCCAGACTGCAGAATCCTTTATAAATGCATTCTATGAACACCTTCAGGAATGCATGGATCATGCAATCCCAAATAAAACCAAGACCCATTCCTCCAAAGGCAGGCTTCCTGTCTGGTGGACCCCAGCCATAAACAAACTATACAATAGAAGGAGGAAGCTACTACATGATAGAAAAAATCCCAAAAAGGGAAGGCATCTCTGATCAGTATTAGCAAAAAACTATGGGCACTCATCAAATCGTCTAAGGCCAGCTTCGAGAGAAAAATTGCACAGGACACTAAGGATAATCACAAGGCTTTCTTTAGTTATGTTAGGAACCTGGGTGGGAATTCCCAGATATGCTCAGAATTAGTCCAAAATTACAAAAAATACACCGACCCCACAGACATTGCCAACATCCTAGCTAACAGGTTCAGCGCAAACTTCTCCCCTTCCTCCCCACCAAAAGGGCAAATATGTATCCCAGCAGAGTGCTGCCCCCCTGACATCTCAGATGCTCAGGTAAGAGCTGCCCTCTCCAAAGCAAAAAACACAGCATCAGTGGGACCAGACGGTGTCCCGGACTGCATCCTACATGAACTCCAAGAAGAGCTAAACCCAAACATAAAACTACTGGTCATTCTCAGCCTTACTACAGGATATGTACCCAAAGAGTGGCGTACAGCAATAGTGGTCCCTCTCCACAAAGGTGGTGCCTCAACGGATCCTGGAAACTATCGCCCCATAAGCCTGACTAGCTTGGTCTGCAAAGCTATGGGAAGGATCAACATGGACCACATAAATAAAGATATTGGGGACCTACAGACACTGGATCCTACCCAGTTTGGCTTTGTTAAGGGCAGATCCTGCCTCTTAAACCTGGTCGATTTCTTTGAAACAGCCACCAAGGCCACTGACAAGGGGAAGGTGGTCCACACAGCCTACCTGGATCTCGCAAAAGCCTTCGATACAATACCCCACTCGGGCATTATAGATAAGCTCACCAGCTTAAATATAAACCCCTATGTCACTAGATAGGTTGCAAACTGGCTCAAGGACAGAACCCACATGGTTAGAATTGCTGGAGCCATGTCAGACTCCAATCCAGTTACAAGTGGTGTCCCACAAGGCTCAGTCCTGGGACCTCTCTTGTTCGGTATATATTTCTCGGAGGTACAGGCCAACACGGAAGGACTGTGGCTGACCAAGTTTGCAGATGACTGCAAACTGGGTGCCATAATCAACTCTCCAGCCAACACAAGCATCCTACAAAAGGGCCTCATAGAAACAGACAACTGGTGACAGAGCCATGGCCTCAAGCTAAATGCCAAAAAGTGTATAGTCATCTCCTTTGGCAAAAACAAAGTGCCCACAAATTACCACATAGGTGGTAATCCATTAAGTACGGAAGAAGTAATTAGGGACCTGGGGACCCATGTTGATAGCAATCTCTCATTTGACAACCACGTGGCCAAAGTGGTTAGAAAAACATTTTATATAGCCCACCTAATCATGAAGGGATTCACATCTAGATCAGGGGAGGTCATCGTGCCTCTTTACTCATCCCTCATCAGGCCCATAATTGAGTACAATGCCCCTTTTTGGATGTACCTTACCAAACACCTGCAGCAACTGGAAAGACCCCAAAAGTACCTCACCAAGAGGATCAAAGGGCTCAAACAGATGCCATATGCTGCCCGGTTAAAGAAACTCCAGCTCTACTCAGTGGCATACCGCCTGCTCAGAGGCGATCTGTGCCTGACGTATAAAGCCACGTCCAACCCGGAATTAATGGTCATGCTGCACCTCAGAAAATCCAAATCCCGTCAAGCTACGCGCTCGAGACACTTGAAGCTCAGCACTGAAATAAATAGGACATGCTGGAGGGACAGATTCATAACCCAGAGGCTCCCTTCACTCTGGAATAAAATCCCAGTCCAGGTTAGGCAGAGTCCCTCATTGACTCTCTTCAAGAGGAATCTTGATGAGTGGATGGGAGATTGTAGGTTTACCCGGGTATCACTTCTGTGTCACTGTTAGACAGAGGCACAGTATACTAACCTCGAAAAAGGGCATAGCAAAATAAATTTAAAATGGGTGGCGAAAGCCAAACACACTCTGGCTAGGCTTATAAATGCCCTAGGGCAGATACCCTAGAATGAACCTATGAACCTATTACCATACCTGAAAGTATGACTACTCAGGAATTACCAGACTTTGTGGAATATATAATCAGTGAAGGTCTGAAACTTCCATCTAAGTTTATTTTCATAATAGAAAGCATTTATATAGTCAGAAGGAGGAAATCAGAATTGGATAATACATGACATGTACTTATGGCCCTCCTCTCCTTCCTCACTATGGACTATATTATTCAATACTACAGAAAACACAGAGGACTTCTTTGAAAAAGAGATAAAAGCTCATTACATACAAGGAAATGGAATGGATGACAAGTAAGTCTAAAATAATGGAGGATACAAGCTATGCCTAGTTAGTCAGAACAAAAGGCTAGGCAAAATGGAGATACTATAGGTAAGGCAAGAAAGTATGTGAAAATAATCCAGACGGTGCTGGACTTGACATTTAATAGAGATACACCAGACAGAACATAGAGACAATATAAATACTTACAACAATGAATTAGCCATTGGCAGTAATATGACATAGTAAAGAAACTCAACCAAATTTGACAGTAAGTGACACATATCCTAGTAAAAATAAAGCATAAACCACACTAACAGTACAGGTACAGAGTACGTCATGAGGTGAAGGAGTCCTAGACATTATGAGCAACAGTATATGTGTGTGCATGTGTGTGTGTGTGTGTGTGTGTGTGTGTGTGTGTGTGTGTGTGTGTGTGTGTGTGTGTGAGGTTGGGTGAGGAGATCCGACTCTGTTGCACAAGATGAGTTCTCTTGGTACTCTAGGGTCAGACTCGAGAGACTTGTCCATGGGGTTACATCACCAGTTTCAAGCTGGGACAACATTTTATACCATCACTTCTGAACATGAGACAAGGAAACATGTACCAAGGTGCTCCCCATCAACTGCAAAAGCCAATCCACTTTTTTTAAGATGTGAACCATGTTATCTGTTTAAGAGGTGCTGAATTTTATTCCAGCCACTGTGTATTCATCAGAGAATTGCTTCAGTCCACTCTGGTGCTCATAGTCTCTTGAGCTGAAATAGGACCTCATCATTTGCCAACAACAAAGATTGTTCCATGCATAAGTTGGTTACCAGACATTGGCTCTAGTTTAATGGCCTATTATTGAAAATTCCAAATAGAAGAGAAGACATGACATTTTTATATTAATCTGCTTAATGTTTTATTCTAGAAAAATATGTTAAATTGAAATGCTTGTGTAGATAGCATATAAAAATGACATAATGAGAAAAAGTTTAATAAGGGCAACAAACTGTATGGTTCAGTGGTGTATAGTCCTGACCAGCTGTTAGTATCCTAATGTGTTTCCCCTGTGCCTGCATAAACTTTATGTGGGTACTCTGGTTTTCTACCGCATTCCAAAAACTTGTTGATTTACTGGCTATGGTTAACTATAATATATATGTATATATTTATACAGTCCAATATTGAAAAAAAAGATCTGAAAAATGTAAAATCCAACTAAAATCAAAAAATAAACTTACTTTAGGACTTCCAGATAGACACACAATGAGGAATAGACCTCACAATAAATAAAAGTGAAGTGCTTTCATTTCTCTTCCAATCAAGTTTCTTCAGAAATAATTACTTCGAAGAATCATTCTCTTTAAATATAAGTTAAACTCCACCTATCAAAATACATAAACCACTCATTTTTACAGTCATTTAATCGTAACAGACACTTGATGTTAACTGTATCTTTTAAAGTAACTCAGAATAAAGGGTACTGTAAATCACTGGATTATAGATAACTCCAGGCATCTCTTTAAATTTGGGGATAAAACTTGGTCTGGTTGGAAAAAGAATCCTTTCAAATCAGATAATCTTACAACCTACCTTAAAATAAAACAAAAGAGTACACTAGCAACAAACCAAGTGAATGTGAATTACAGCAGAAATCTCCAAACTGCTAACACATGGAACCCCAAGAAATTCTGAAGGAAAAAAAATGTATCTTCATACATTTCCTAAAATCTGGAAGCAGTCGAAAACTTGCCAACTCTCTCTTATCCTCCCACAAATAATAACCCTGTTCAACAGTATCTTACTTTCTAACCCTGCCTCATGTAACATGCATTGCTTCGATTCCCAGAATTTCATGTTAAGATTATTACTAAAACTCATGTCCAGAAACTATTAGAAAAGATGCTATGCCTGCGACCAAAATTTCATACCATTCATCGTAACATTCTCAAGTTGGTAGCCATGTATTTGCTAAGTAAACCATTGATGTACATATACCTAGTTAATGTTACTTTCACCACTAAAGTACACCCTAGGGTTCATAAGTAGTTATGAGGCTTGGAGTTCAGTGGACCATTAAGGAGCCTAACACTTATTCCCAGTTACCCTAAAGTACTTTCTGATTAAGTGACGTGTTCAGGATCACGCAGTAAGGGAATCAAACCCTGAACCACAGGAACTATGGCTCAGAGCCATAACCTTCTACACCTACTGCAAGGCAGAAACCCTTGCAGTTTCAAACATACTCTAGACTTAATTCTACCTCAAACCTCATTCCCTAACTCATCTTCTGGTGGTCAATCCATATGACATTTCTGTCTCCTTACCAAAATGGTAGAAAAATTATCTGTGAGCAAATACTGGAATACATTAAATTGCAGTATTATAATATTCTGTCTCATCAGCAGCATGGATTATGTTCAAATTACAGTACCATTACAGACATTTATTCCCTAACTGAACACATATAGCAATATGGAAAAAAATATTGGTGCTATATTTCCAGACTTGGAAAAAAATACTTTTTTTTATTACTGATCATACACGTCTTTTAAGTAAATTGACAGTAACTAACTTTTCATCTGAGGTCATACAATGATTCTAAAGTTGTCCCTGTCTCACTCAGTACTGCTTTACCATAGTATGTTCTAATAATGTCTGTATGTCAGGTACTGCTTGCGTTGGTGTACCACAAGGATCTGTATTGTTTTCCCTCTATATAAATGACTTTACTCGTGATATATGGTGATACTGTTGTTGTGAGGATGACAAATGCGCACACACAGTAAAGTGTAATTTCCCTTAAGAGCACATAGAGACCACAGTCAGTCTGGGGCTGGTTTCTCCCTCTTTCTCCAGATCCCCAGTAAGACTCCCCACTGGCACAGCTATAGAGCTGAGTCCTTAGCCAGGATTCCAAGCCGAGTCCTCCAACACCCTCTGTGTCTAACGTGTGCTTGTGTCCCTCCTCAAGTAGATGACACACACACTCTTGGAGATTTGTTTTACACACACACACACACACACACACACACACACACACACACACACACAAGCATGCGTGCACACACAAAGACACACACACACACACAAGCATGCGTGCACACACACACAGACACACACACACACACAGACACACACACACACACACACACACACACACACACACACACACACACACACACACACACACACATACCACACACACCTGGGAAAGGCTGGCACAGGTTTACTACCTATGCCCCCTTCTGCCCAGACTATAAGGTAGTTAACACTGCCACCAGAACCCCTTATCAGCTACTTTAAGGCCCTTAGAAAAGGGTGGCCAATCCTACTATGTAATGTTATTATTAATCCAAATGGTAGTTTGACCAAGAGCCAGTCTATTAAGAGTGGCTTGCACAGTTTCATTAAATAGATATGCAAGTACTCTAAGAGCTTAAATATGTCTCACAAATATCAGACATGATGATAGGTTTAAATATGTTTAATAATAAATAATAAAAGAACAAGACAATACTCAGTAAACAAACACAGTTACTTCAGAGTTCAAAATCACAGGAAATATTTAAAACAACATTGCAGGACAGTCTCAAATAAATAAAGAAAACATCTAAGCTATACTTTACTATATTCCTATCTGAATCTAAAAGAGTTGCTATGCCCTAAAACTTACAGCAAGGAAAGTGCAGAGGTCATGAGTGGATGTTCTTGTTAGGTCAAAGATAGAATACAAAATGCCCTCTCTCTCTCTCTCTCTCTCACTCACTCACTCAGAGAGTTCTTAAATTAATATCAAATATTACTGCTGGGTTAGCTTGTATGGCATCACTTTTTGTCACCTGACTTTAGTTCCCAAGCTAAACCCTAATTGCCAAAAACTACCAGCATTTTAGTATCTACCTGTGAAAAATACATATCTCTCAGATCTTTGCAATTACTGGAAGACTTAAAACAATAAAACACTTACAAAACAATACAGAAGGCACCTAGTTCTAGACATCCTGTCTCCTTGCTGCATTGAAACTAACTTTTATAGCACAATCATAAAACAATTTAATTTCAACCATTTTCTTGAAGTTTCTCAAGTTAACCCTGTATGTTCTAATTCCCACTGTTAAAAAATATACATTTAGTCATGTACAATAGTTTATATACATTTCTGCTCTAATCCAACATGGGACGCTAAGGGCACACATCCTTGAAGCTCAGCACAGTACAAACCCTGTTCAACACACACTTCTGTACCAGCAGTTTAATATACACATAGCATACAGTTCCAATACATTTGTAAGACAAAGATATGAATCATTTTGGTAGTCACAAATGACATATGATTATTTACAAAATTCCATCTAGCTGGGGTGACAGTATCTCCTCCTGTCACACTTCTATATAAATAATATTAATATTCACAAATGACATATAATTATTTTACAAAATTCAAGATAGCTGGGCTGGCAGTATTTCCCTTTGTAAACGAATAAGCTCCAAAAAACTTCTTCACATACAAACCAGAGCTGGAATCTCATTTTAAGTACTGGTCTCTTGATCACATGATCTACCTCATTTTCAAATTCAATACAATTAAATATCCATCAATGAAAATCAATAAAAATGCATTAAGGAACATTAAACCAACACTGAAAAATACATTAAAAAACATTTCCAGCTCTGGTTTGTATCTGAAGAAGTTTGAGTACTACCTCAGACGAAAAGCGCTTAATAAAATTTTAGGTTGTTGCAAGGAGCTTGTGTTGCCATTTTTTTTTGGAGTTTCATTTATTTTCGGTTCTATTCTTTGCTTGTTTCAGTATTTCCCTTTGTCACAGTTATTACCAGAGCTATCAAACAACCTTACTCTCTTGTCCAGGAATTTTAAAGTGACTTTGCAACCATATGAAACTGTCTCTACCATAATAAACTGTCTGCGAACATCATACAGAATCTCTGTAATGCTTTTTGACACTGTTCAGAGGAGAATTAGGTCCCCTAGCATCACTCTTTCTGACTCTACAGGTGCCTACATGCCCTTTGTCAATAAAAATACCAAGGTGTTCTATTTAATCCCCAACTGACCTTCCACAGTCCCACCAAAGCACAAATAAACAGTCAGAGTAAAAGCTGTCATAAAACAGACATGTCAGGAAACTGTAACACATTTGCAGACTGATATCAAGAAAAAAAAGTGAGGCCTCATGGAATTTTAACCCATATCTGCATTAACAAGATGAGCTACAGAAGCAGAGTAAAAGGTGTCATGAAACACACATTGTAGACTACAAACCAAACAATTTAAACATCATATAACCCTCAGGTGATTAGAGCCACCCCATCCACTGCACTGGCACTATACAAGACACTGAGCCATAAAGCAATTAGACTAAAGGTGTTAGTCTTACTGTATTTCAAATTTGCATGGTGACCAGCAGTGGTACATTACTAATTTGCACAACCAGTGGCAATATCCATAGCTCATCACATGGATCAGACTTCATTTTTGACATAGGATGAAAAGTGCCATTTCTCATAGGTTATAAATCCACAAATTGCACATTGATGTTGCTCTCTGCAATCGACCATACATTGTGAACACAGAAAGTTGATTTTGTTTTATAAGTCCATTGTATGCATGTGTGGGCATGTATTATTTATCATAATAAAGGTTGGAAATGGGAGTACAGGATAAAGATGAAAATGTGAAACAACATTAGGTAGAACATAAGATGAGCAAACAAGGAATGAGCAGGGTGGAGGTGGGATGGAAGTATACTTTGTGGGACAGGTGCCCATAGTAAGAAGTTGTTAAAATAGGGAGGTTAGGTAGCAACAAAAAACAGACATGAATAACAGAGTGTGGGGTAACACAATGAGGGAAGGAGAACACAATAATGAAGGAGACATCAGTCAAAGAGAGGGAAGACAATTGTGAGAGAAGGATTCTACAGCATTCAGGGCTGTACACAAATAGGAGGGGAATACTGGGTAGGGAACACATTTTGGTATGGAAACATGCAGTCTCTACCAGTTTAGACCCAGTAGATGACTACTGGTCACCCTGGGTGCCATCACCAGTGGGCCCTGCCACCAAAGGTGTGGTCACTGCTGTTCACAGGAGGACAGCCTTCATGTGGCTGATGAAGGCATCCAACCTTCTGTCTACTGTCTCCCCCACAAGCTCTGCCAGCTCCTAATGGATGACAAAAGGTATGAGTTCCAGGAGCACTGCTACTGATGGGTACCACTGTACCCCTCAAACCTCCTAGCAGCACACATGAATACTGCTCCCAGTAGTCCAGGGTTTGATTCCCCCAGTAAAATTCACAAAACAACAAGGATTCCAAACTGCTAAAAATTAATTTATTCTATCTTAGCGCCTCGGCCACAACAGCCTTCAAGTACAAATTTAATGAAAACACACTTATATATATATATATATATATATATATATATATATATATATATATATATACATTAAATAATCATTCAATTAAATGCAATCAAAGACACAATAAAAACTAAATAGCATGAAATTTAAAGTAAACTTCTCTGTTTAAGCCCATTGGTGACAATGTATTAAATTTCAGTATAAATACAATTTCTTTATAGAGCAAAATACTTTTAAGTAATCTCTCATTTCCCCTTCTTAATAAATACTTGTTCAAGAATAGTTGCTTGCAATAAATTAACATTTCCATTATGTTTTTCTATAAAGTGCAATGCTAAAGGACTTTCTAAGGTTCCCCTTTTAATGTCTCGAATATGTTCCTGCAACCTATTTCTAAATTTTCTTTTCGTTTCCCCAATATAGAAAGAGTCGCAAGGACACTTAAGACAATAAATCACACCTGTTGTATGGCACATAAAACAACTATGTGGTCTAAATATTCTTCCATTAATCCTGGAAAAATTAAGTCTAATAAAAGAACACACATTACAATTATAACATGGTATAGTGCCATAAGTTAGGGTGACCATGGCGGTGCAGTGGTTAGCATTGTCGCCTCACAGCAAGAGGTTCTCCAGTTTGATCCTTGGCTGGGGTGCCTTCTGTGTGGAGTCTGCATGTCCTCCCTGTGGTTGCGTGGGTTTCCTCCAGGTGCTCTGGTTTCCTCCCACATCCCAAAGACATGCAGTAGGTGGATTGGATACTCTAAACTGGCCCTAGGTGTGAGTGCTTGTGTGTATGTGCCTTCTGTGGAAGGTTGGGCGCCGGGCTGGCAACTTGACACTGTAAAATTCCCCTGCCAATAATGAGCGGACAGGTGATCCGGTGTGGCGACCCCTAACCGGGAAAAGCCAAAAGAAGAAGAAGATAGTGCCATAAGTTGATAAAGAAAGGGTAGGTCTCATCACTGGAGAGACATAATACGCTTTAACTAATTTATCCCCCAGATTCTGTCCTCTCTTATAAGCTATGTAGGGAACATCAGAAATGAATTTATGTAAAAATTCATCTCATAACAAGAATTTCCAATAATATTTAATAAGGTCCCAAATGTCAACAATTAATAAATTAAAAGTTGTCACAAAAAAGATTTTTTGTTGTTTATTAGTCCTCTTTGGTACTTCAGCCCTAAAAGTAAAATTATTAACTTCTGTAATTTTGTTTCCGCTGTCAATTTTTTTATTCAAATTTAACTGTATTAATTTATCAACTGATTCACAAATTAAGTTTTTACTGTAACCCCTCCACAAAAACATATCTAATAATTGATTAATTTGTTTCTCTAGATCTGCATTATCATTGCAAAGCCTAGCTAACCTAATAATTTCCCCATAAGGTAAAGATTTCAATGTATGGGACGGATGGCAGCTAGTCCCAAATAAATATTGGTTGCCATCTAAAAATTTATGATGAATTGTGGTAGTAACATGACCATCTTTCTCTCCTGATAAATGAATATCCAAAAAATGAACTTCAGTTCCACATTGTAAACCATCACATTTTATATTAGATGTATTGTCATTTATTTCTGTAAAAAAGTTAATAGTTCTTTAGTCCCCCTTTACATAAAAAATCAAATCATCAATGTATCGAAAATAAAACAAAACATGTTGTTGTACAAATATATTAGTATAAATATAATCCAACTCAAATTTAGCCATAAAAAGGTTGGCATACATGGGGGCAAATGATGCCCCCATAACTGTGCCCTTTAATTGATGATAAACCCCCTCATTGAAACTAAAAAAAATATTCAATAGGAAAAAATGAGTTAAATCAATAATGTAATGTGAAGTGGGACTATCTCCAAGAAAGTAATGTAAAGCTCACACTTCATCACTATGTCTAATATTAGTATATAAACTAACCACATCCATGGTAACCCAAAACATATTCTCCGTCCAAAATATATTTGATATTTTCTCAATAAAATCAAAAGAATCTTTTATATAGGACTCAATCCTTTTTACATAAGGTAACAAATAACCATGTATCACAATACCTATGTTCTGTAAAAAATAATTAACAGCAGAAACAATAGGGCGTCCAGGAGGATTTGTAAAGTCTTTAGTGTAGTTTAGGAAGACAATAAAAAGTAGTTAACTTACAATTTTCCAAATTAAATTTGGTGTCAAGATCTTTTTGAGAAAAATACCCCAAACGTACACCCTTTTCAATTAATAATGTAAAATCATTCATGGCATTCAAATATCTAGCAATTTCACATACTTCATAAGTTGAAACATCATTTAAATGTTGCATGCACATATTATAGTATTGAGTATAATGAAGCAATACAATTTTGTTGCCTTTATCAGAAGGCTTAATAATTAAATAACTCTTGTTCATAAGACTTTTTAAAGCAAACCATTCATTTTTAGTCATATTGTATCGCCAAGCACTATTATCACATGTATCAACAAGGTCTTGTACAGAAAAATTCACCATTTCTGAAAAATGTATTATGGTATTATTAATGTAGGGAGGTATAAATTTGCTCTAAAAATCAATACCAGTGGTATTTAACAAAGAATAAGCATTAGGAGAATTAGAAATATCAAAGCCATCTGATAAGCAAGAAAATAAACTATCATCATTGCTATCAGTTTCAAAACTACATTCAAAACTATGTTTACTCAACCGCTCATCCCCTTGTGCAAAAAAACATTTCAAATGCAATTTTCTAACTAATTTAAAAATTTCTTGTTTAATTAAATAAAGTCTAGGTGTAACAGTAGGTACAAATTTTAAACCCAAATGGAGAACAGCAATCTGCTCATCCGTTAGAGCACATCCAGATAAATTAACAACATTTGAAACATTTACAGATGTAGAATAAGTTTCAGCATTACTCAATTCAGTGCCATCTACCTCATTTATATGTTTGTTTAGATTGTCCTTCACCCACTGCAGAATTGAAACCAATTCCTTTTTTCTTATTTCCTCTTTTGGCGTTTTCTTCATTCTGGCGAAAACGCTGTTGATGGACTTCAGGTTCTTGTGCAATGGGCAACGGGGGAAAGTCATGTACTTCACCTTCCGAATCAGTGGTAAAACCTATACCATTGGAGAAAGCAAAAGAAACAGACAATTGTTTTTTGGTACTTCTTTTCCCCGTCTGTCCTGAACGGAAACTTTGTTGACTTCTCCAAAGAAAAGCCCGCCCATTTCTGTAATCATGAATGTCTCGTTTGATCTTATGTAACTTGAGATGAACTTGTTCATTTTCAAACTTATTTAGTTTCTCTTTCAAATTTTTGAAAATGTCATTAATCTTAGAATCTCCTACTTGATTCAATAATTGCATATGCATCTCATTAAGTTCATTTTTTAAATTCATATGCAATAACATTTCCTTTTCTACCAGAAAATTGACCCATTCCATAGCACAAGTATGTGCCGCGGCTAACCAGCGATCTTTAAACATTAAATCAGTATTGTCCGCTATATCAAAGGGTTTTGCTGGGCTTTTAAAAGCCCTTAGTCCTCGAGGGGCAATGTCCAATTCTGTGTATCTAATTAATCCCAAGAGATTAAAATGACGAGTTTCTCGGAAAATCAGTTTTTCAAAACTATCCACATTATCCTGTATCTCCTGGGAAAATGAACCATGAGAATTTCCACCAGTGCCCCCAAATGGATTATTATATCACTGCTTTCTATCTTCCATGAATTTTAAAGTGAAGTTAACAGATGTACTCTCATCATTTAATAATGGTTGAGCAGTTTTTGAAACACCCATCATTCTGATAGAATGAGTAGACACAGGTGGAACCTGAGAACCAGATGAAGTAGGCAGCACATTAGAAACATGAAAAGCAGCTTGAGAAACAGGAACTGAAGAACCATGGATAACGAAATTGTCCATAGTTTTCTGCAAAACCATACCCGGTACACCTAGAATTCCAGAACCTCCATGAACCGGTGGGGTAGTGGTGGCATTAGTAGTAACCGTTAAGTCTTCTCGAAAGACCCTGGGAATGTTCAGCAAGGAATCTGACTCCATAGAAATCCAATAACAACAAACGAGAAGCCAAAACTGGTAAGATACCAGTAAAATTCACAAAACAACAAGGATTCCAAACTGATAAAAATTAATTTATTCTATCTTAGCGCCTCGGCCACAACAGCCTTCAACGAGTACAAATTTAATGAAAACACACTCCCATATATATATATACATTAAATAATCATTCAATTAAATGCAATCAAAGACACAATAAAAACTAAATAGCATGAAATTTAAAGTAAACTTCTCCAATTAACTTCTCTGTTTAAGCCCATCGGCGACAATGTATTAAATTTCAGTATAAATACAGTTTCTTTATAGAGCAAAATACTTTTAAGTAATCTCTCATCCCTCTTCTTAATAAATACTTGTTCAAGAATAGTTGCTTGCAATAAATTAACATTTCCATTATGTTTTTCTATAAAGTGCAATGCTAAAGGACTTTCTAAGGTTCCACTTTTAATGTCTTGAATATGTTCCTCCAACCTAATTCTAAATTTTCTTTTCATTTCCCCAATATAGAAAGAGTCGCAAGGACACTTAAGACAATAAATCACACCTGCCGTATGGCACGTAAAACAACTATGTGGTCTAAATATTCTTCCATTAATCCTGGAAAAATTAAGTCTAATAAATTCTTGTTACGAGATTAATTTTTACATAAATTAATTTCTGATGTTCCCTACATAGCTTATAAGAGAGGACAGAATCTGGGGGATAAATTAGTTAAAGCGTATTATGTCTCTCCAGTGATGAGACCTACCCTTTCTTTATCAACTTATGGCACTATACCATGTTATAATTGTAATATGTGTTCTTTTATTAGACTGAATTTTTCCAGGATTAATGGAAGAATATTTAGACCACATAGTTGTTTTACGTGCCATACAGCAGGTGTGATTTATTGTTTTAAGTGTCCTTGTGACTCTCTCTATATTGGGGAAATGAAAAGAAAATTTAGAATTAGGTTGCAAGAACATATTCGAGACATTAAAAGGGGAACCTTAGAAAGTCCTTTAGCATTGCACTTTATAGAAAAACATAATGGAAATGTTAATTTATTGCAAGCAACTATTCTTGAACAAGTATTTATTAAGAAGGGGGAAGAGAGATTACTTAAAAGTATTTTGCTCTGTGTATTTATACCGAAATTTAATACATTGTCACCGATGGGCTTAAACAGAGAAGTTAATTGGAGAAGTTTACTTTAAATTTCATGCTATTTAGTTTTTATTGCATCTTTGATTGTATTTAATTGAATGATTATTTAATGTATATATATATATATGCGAGTGTGTTTTCATTAAATTTGTACTCGTTGAAGGCTGTTGTGGCCGAGGCGCTAAGATAGAATAAATTAATTTTTATCAGTTTGGAATCCTTGTTGTTTTGTGAATTTTACTGGTATCTTACCAGTTTTGGCTTCTTGTTTGTTGTTATTTGATTCCCCCAGTCTCCATTTGCCTACTGTGGTACTCAGAACAAATCACTTAACCAGACGCAACTCTATGGAAATTGGGAAATTGAGCTAGGCTCCTCAATAGTCTCATGGCCTGCATGAGCTTAACTATGAATCTTTTATTATTCTCACTTTACTTTGAATGCAGTGGTATTCTTCATATAGTCTAGACATGTCCAAGCTGCGGCCCTCAGAGCTCTTCCATGCGGCCCTCAACCTCTAACTGCAACATCGATGTAGGCATGCCCCAAAATACTTTTTTTGTTTTGTGTTTTTTGCTCGTGTGACCTGTAACACTAATGCTGGTGTGCGCATGTGCCAAAGCACCCTTCTAGTTTTGTTTTTGAGCCAAAAAAGGGTTAGTGTGTTTACGCCATTATTTTGCGCCGAACAATCAGTGTGTGTGTGTTCTCGCTGAAGAGGGACTCATGTATGGATTTGCCTCTGTTGCCTTTGAAAGGGACAGCATTTACCTGTGTTAATAGGTAAGTACGGAGTGAGTGAGTGAGTGAGTGCATGCATGAAAGCAGAATTGTGTGTGTGAAAGTAGAAAAAGAGTGTGTGTGTGTGTGTGTGTGTGTGTGTGTGTGTGTGTGTGTGTGTGTGTGTGTGTGTGTGTGTGTGTGTGTGTGTGTGTGTGTATATGTGTGCATGACAGAGAGATGCATGCACAAAGAGGCTAACAATGATTAGTCTACCTACTGAACACAAACAAGTTAGCTCACAAATATATCATACATTAAGAGCACACTTTCATTAAATTGCGGCTTTTCTATCAGGGAGAGTGTTGTATTGAACATGAACTCATACCTCTTAACTGTATGGATTTTCAAAGAATGTCTGTATTTTTGCCTCATCTTCCAATTTGTGTCTTTTGCTTAGGAAATAAAAGTAGTCATCCAAGGTAATGCAGTTCCAGGGAGTGAGAATGAGACAGCAGCCTAGGGTTAATGGGTCAGTAGTGGACTGACTATGTGGGACTGTAGCATATAAAGTTGTATTGTTTTTTTTCAGACAAACAAAAAAGCACCTAGTACTGTTTTTTCATTGGTGGGTTCTAAGCAGTGGTAGATTGGACAACAGTAAGCATAGCTTTGGCGGTTCATCAATACTGGCAAATCAAGTGGGCACAATGTCATTTTTAAATGTTGGGGATTTTAGTGTGTATGTGTGTGCTTATGTGTTGGGAGTGCTGCAACAGTAGATGATTATTAAAAACAGAGACTTACGGACTGTGGAGAATATGTTTCTTTGTTTCAAAACCTAATACTTGGGTACGCATGCCAGAAGTAGATTTTTTAAGACATAGCTTCTTGCCATTTACAGTGGATGGATATTTACATTTAATGGACACTGTATTAGCGTGGGCCTGTTGGGTTCTGAAGGATGCCAAGTCTGCCACTGCCAATGTCTTGTAAAGTGACCTGGAAATGGATATTGGGATGTTACTGAAAAAATATAGTAAGTGGGCTTAGAAATATAGTTTAATTAAACAAAGTGTACTTTCAATTTACAGGCTATAATTTAATTTATTTCAGGTAGTCCAGATACTAGTAGATTGTATACCATTAGACTTAATTAGGGAGAGCTGTCATTCTGGGGAAACAAGCAGCCCTAGTTTCAGTGAAAGCTCTGTGGTTGCTTGCAGGTAGGAAGTTGCAGGATATTGATGCAATGTGTTTTATTTATTATTTTTAATGCATTTGTCATTTCAAAGCATGGTTTTCTTTGATGCAAAAGAAGGCAGGACTGAATGAGCCATATAATGTTTAACTGACAATAATGGGATAGAAGGATTAGAAGTGATGTATAATGTTTGCAGCTACAGTTGTTTCAATGGCGTTTGTAATGCATAACTATTTTTGGGCATGTGTCCCAGTTTTATTTTTTGCTTTGTCCAGATTTCTTGATCAAAGGTTGAGAGGTATGGTTCCATACTAAATCCGAAGTTGTATTTACCTTGGAAGACATTTCGGCATAATTATGAAAAACAGAGCCTTTTTAATATCTCTGCTTATTTCCAATATAAACTGCCATGTAACCTTGCAAAATAACCTTCTTATTAAGCTACTTTACTTAATAAGAAGGTTGACTGTGGTGGTGGTGCTGCGGTAGCATTGTCGCCTCACAGTATGACGCTGTCCAGTTCGATTCTCAGCTAGAACGTCTTCTGTGTGGAGACATGCGTGAATGGGTGTACCCTCGTTGAAGGTTGTGCATCAGGGCTGGCAGCTCGGCATGTAAAAATCTACTGCCAATCATTAGCAGACCGGAGTTCCGCTGTGGTGACCCCTAACCGGGAAAAAGCCGAAAGATACAACAACAACAACATTAAGCTACTTTACTTCTTTTGGAATTGACAAGTACGATTCATCTGTTCAGACATAAGCATAGAGTGCTAATGTGACTTTGATTTCTTGAAGCAGTCTGTGGTTTACACAATCACAATAACTTTTCTGTGTTTCTGGGTGTGTAATCAATTTAACAGTTTTAAAGATGTTTTCCATAAATAAATAAATAAATATATAATAAATAAATAACCCTCTCTACACTTTGAGCTATTGACAAAGTCTGGGAATTTGTTTTTTTCAAAAGCGAAGGTCAGCATTACAGCTCAGTAAACTGTCAGTCTGTGAGTAACTTCTGCACAAATTAAAATGTCTGAATGTCAAATGGCCTTAGATTGGACGGAAGTTTATTTTTATTTATTTTATTTTATTTTACATTTGTTTACCGGGAAAGTCCGACTGGACACAGGTCCATTTTCAGTGGAGGCCTGGGGAGAAAAGCTCCAAAAATAACACAAAACAATATAATACAATACATGAGAGAGACAGCAAATTATGGATGTAGTACTCATACAATATGGCAGAGATTACATCTCCTAACAGCGAGAATCATTTAGGTACAGAATAAACTTAAAAACATTTTTTTTACAGTTATAATTACAGCAAGGCAAATATCAATGAGTTACGTTTTTAGGAGAAAGCTGTTTGTACATAGCTGAAGCTCTGAAACAATCTTTTGGTATGGATTAACCTGGGGATTGACACAAGTTATATGTTTACACCAGTATGTAGCATTATAGTTTATGGTTTTTGTATTGATTTACTTTTTGCTGAGCAGTTGTTTGTTGATTTATTGATGGTCCTTTTGGTGGTGGGAAATTACATGGATGAATCCATCTCTATTATGATTTTTTTCAGCTATTTTGACTTCCAGACAATTTCATTCAGTGAGTGGGTGTCATGTGATTACTCAGGTTGCCTATTTTACAAGTAGGGGCTTTTGTGTGTGTGTGTGTGTGTGTGTGTGTGTGTGTGTGTGTGTGTGTGTGTGTGTGTGTGTGTGTGTGTGTGTGTGTGTGTGTGTAAGAGAGAGAGATTTAATATGTATACTGAATATAATTTTGCAAATGGAATTCTTAGTTAAACATGCCCCTCTTCTTGGGCAACTAGACTTGAGTAACCAATATTAGATCTTAGCCATCCAGCTGGGAAAGGTTAGTATGTGGATTTTCCATCTGGTTTGATGAAGGCTATACTACTTACCCAAGGACTACATTTATGGCTATCCATCCAGCCATCGTGTTGCTGAACTACATTGTTTGATAATGAGAGGAGCTTTTTACAGAAGTTGAAGGTTTTTGTGTCAAGAACCTGCCCATAAAAAGTGGCTTGTTTATGTTTTAGTGAAGGCTGTGGTCTTTGTAGTGAGCATTTTAAGTATAACCAGTATTTCTGAGGTAGAGGACGTCTCTTAAGGTAGGATCTTTCTTAGCCTGGAAAGCAAGCCAATGATGACATTTATAGGGGCCAGTGAGAGACAGAGGAAAGCAAGAAGCTTTATAGTCTGTTTGGATAACTAAGTGAACTTAGTCCTTTGACCTTTTTTGTCAGAAATGGTTGTAGTCTTTCTTTTGGCAGGGTGTTTTGCTGAGGCACATGCCAAAGGGGGCATTGCACTCAATAATGGCTCTTGTAAAGGAAGAATACAGGGATGTTATGACCTCCTTGTCCCTAGATGAGATATCCTTACTAATGAAGTGGGCCACGTAAAAAGCTTTCCTTACAACGGAGATAACGTGGTGGTCAAAAGTCAGGTTTCTGTCAACCTGGGTGCCCAAGTACCGTACGACTTATTGCGTGTTTACAACATTGTTATTAATGTGATAATTTGTGGGGACATCACTCTCCTCAAAGGGGATGGTGATGCATTTTTTGGCATTTAGCTTGAGGCCATATTTCTGGCACCAGTTATTTGTTTGGGTGAGACCCTCTTATAGCTTATTCAGAATTGTTTTATTAAGTCAGTAATGTGAATTCTTTACTTTATTGCAAATTTGTTGGGTTATTTTTGTGGATTATAGTATTGTAGGACTGCTGATGTTGACATTTTACGTAGTTGGACTGCTGGAATGGTTTTCCCAGTGAGAAATGCTAGTGCTGTAGTGAATATCTGTTTATTTGTAAAAAAAAAAATATATATATATATATATATATATATATATTAACTAAGATGTTAGAGTTAACTGTTAGATTAGAGAATTAGAAATTAGAATGACAATTAGAATTTGAAGGCAAATATTAGGCATTTATTACATTTATTAATTGTTCAAATGCACCTACAGTACAGCCAGGAGGTCGACTGTGGTCTTCTGGAGCAACGAAAGAGTTAAATATATGATATATTTTATATGCGGCCCTAAGACCATTTCTGTTCACTCAATGCGGCTCCAGCAAGCCAAAAGGTTCGACACCCCTGATATAGTCCTATTGTTGCCCAAATCCCTGAAGTCATGTGATTGTGGTGGGGAAGCAGGGGGGGGGGCTTGACTCCATGCAAAATGCATTGTTTCACTGTTTGAAGGTACCTGACATTTGCTATTGTGCAGGGCTGCATTGCAGTATTTGATATATACAATATAGCAGTATTCAGGACCACACTGTTCCATGTTGTGGCATTAAAATCTCCGATAGCTGAATATATTATAGTTTGTCTTGGTCAAGGGCATTATTGGAAACTGTCTATAAGGATCAGTCTACAATTTGGTTAACAAAGAAATTTTTAAAAACGATGTATAAATGCAGTTTACATATTTATTCTGTAATAATGTAACCTATAAAGTAATCTAACTATTTTCTATCTGTTTAACCTAGCACTTGATCCTACAGTACTTATTACCTTGATACGGCACTCTTATAGATAGCACCCCAAAAAAGGCAAACCCCCATTTCTCGGTCACCCACGTCCCACGGAATCTAGTTTAAAGTTTTTTTGTCTAGTCCTTCTAGCATGTCGAGGGATCAGTTGCTAGTGTCCTCTCCTGCTCAGCTGGTGAACCTGGGAATATTGAGGCAATGTTACAATTGCCTCATGTACACAGACAACCCTCTCCTCCTCCCACAAAACACAAATACATGCGAGAGATGCAACTATACGGCCAAACTGGAGGCCGAGCTCTCTCAACATAGGACTGGCAAGACCAGTCAGGAGGAAAAGGTTACCACACACACTATAGACCCAGTCTCACATAGTACCATCACAACCTCAAATCATACACATAAACACACAAAGACATACTCGGAGGCTCTGATCAAAAATCTACCAAAACAACAGAGGCCACCAAAGCAGACACCCAAACAACCACCACCTCAGAACACAACACCTGAAACACATAGACCTCGCAGTCAGAGTGTCAAACAGTCACAGCCCCTAAGGCCAAACACAATGCCAGACACACTAGTCATTGGTGACTCCATAGTCAGACACACTGACGTCCCGCTCACCAGACTGAGTAAGGAGAAGGTCACAGTAAGCTGCCTGTCGGGCGCTAGGATCCGCCACATAACGCAAGCACTCAGGTCACTCAACAGCAGGTACAAATACAACTCAGTCATTGTCCACGCTGGTGTAAACGACCTGAGACGTACCTCCTTGGACTACATGAAAAGAGACATTGAAGAGCTCTCTGATTATGTAGCCCAGGCAGGTATGACCCTGACCTTGAGCAGTATCCTACCTTCACCAAGAATGATGCCACAATACAGAGATAAGATGATCAGCTTTAACAATTGGCTTAAAATCTGGTGTCATTCAAAGGGGATCCAATGTCTGTCTGCCTGGGAGGACATGCTGGAGAAGCCACGCTGCTTGAGGGCGGCTTGCACCTGTCACCCCTGGGATTCCGGATATTGGCAAAGGCTCTTGCCACCCCCATAGTGCCTTTTTTAGGCAAGGCTCAAATTCTAAACCTACCACCCTAGAACACAAAAAAGAAAAAACTAAGGGTAATGCTGCTCAATGCCAGAAGTCTTAATCTCAAAATGCATGCACTCGAGGCCCTTCTCAGTATGGAGAACATCGATGTCTGTGCGGTGACAGAAACCTGGTTCAAGGCTCCTGAGAGCACCCCAGCACTATCAGGTTATACCTCATATCATGCGTTCGGCCCCAAAATCTGGACAATACCAAGAAAGGAGGGGGGGTATCCATATTCATCAAGGACACCCACACCTCAAGACTGGTGGCAACGCACGATGCATCGGAGACCATCCAGGTGCAATTAACCATAGGCAAGACTGCTCTGCAAATTGTAGCATGTTACAGGCCACCCTCACAAACTCTGGAACCTCACATGGCTTTCCTGAAAACACTAGAGGGGATAAATGTATCACCAAACACCATCATACTAGGTGACTTCAATTACCCTAATATAGACTGGGTACACTACTCAAGCCCAAACACCCTAGCCCAAAAGTTCCTGGAATTCATAAACTCAAATGCCATGGAACAGCTAGTCACCATCCCCACAAGAGGAGAAAACATACTTGATCTCATCATCACGAACATGGGAGCACTATGTTCAACGCCGGAAGTATACCCCTCACTGGTGAGATCAGATCACAAACTAATCTCGCTGGAGGTCCTCATCCCAACCCCACCTGAAATAAAAAAGACCACAGTAAAGAATTTCTCGAAAGCCGACTTCACACTTCTAAAGACTAGTGTGGTCTCCTTTAAGGCCCCCGAGCCGGCGGAAAACAGTATTCAAGCCGCTGAATCACTTACAAATGCCTTCTACCAGCACCTGCAGGACTACATGGATAAGGCAATCTCAAGCAAAACAAAGACTCTTTGTACCAAAGGCAAGCGTCCAGCCTGGTGGACCCCAGCCATAAACAAACTCTACAACAAAAGGAGGAAGCTACTACAAGATAGAGCAAAATCCTTAAAAGGTAAGACACCCTTGATCACTATAAGTAAAAAACTGAGAGCTCTCATAAAATCATCCAAAGCAAACTTTGAGAGAAAAATAGCTAAGGACTCAAAAGACAATCATAAGGCCTTTTTTAGCTATGTCAGAAACCTGGGAGGAAACTCCCAGATATGTTCAGAAGTAGTTCAAAATAATGTGAAGATTACTGATCCTACAGACATTGCTAACATACTGGCTGACAGGTTCAGTGCAAACTCCCCAAAAGGAGAGATATCTATACCAAGCGATTGCAGTCCCCCAAACATCTCCAACACCCAAGTGAAAACTGCTCTCGCCAAAGCAAAAAACACAGCATCCATGGGACCTGATGGTGTCCCCGGCTGTGTGCTCCACGAACTAAACGATGAATTGAACCCACAGCTAGGACAGCTGTTTAATCATAGTCTTACCTCTGGATACATGCCCAGGGAGTGGCGCACTGCAACTGTGGTCCCACTTCACAAAGGCGGTGCCTCCACCGACCCTGGAAATTACCGGCCCATTAGCTTGACAAGCCTTATCTGCAAAGCCATGGAGAGGATCATAATGGACCTCATAAATAAAGACATAGGGAATTTGCAGACCTTGGATCCATCCCAGTTTGGCTTTGTCAAAGGCAGATCATGCCTTCTAAACTTGGTTGACTTTTTCGAAACAGTCACCAAAGCCATTGATGAGGGAAAGGCAGTCCATACAGCCTACCTAGATCTGGCGAAGGCCTTCGATACAATACCCCACTCGGGTATCATTGAAAAACTCATCAGCTTAGATGTTAACCCATACATCACGAGATGGGTTGCAAACTGGCTGAGTGACAGAACCCACAGGGTCAGAGTTGCTGGCGCCATGTCAGACTCAAAGCCTGTCACAAGTGGTGTACTGCAGGGCTCGGTCCTGGGCCCACTCTTGTTTGGCATCTACTTTTCCGAGGTGCAGGCAAACACGGGAGGGTTATGGCTGACAAAGTTTGCAGATGACTGCAAACTGGGCGCCATAGTAGAAAACACATCTGACACAGATATCCTACAGAAGGGTCTCACAGAAACGGATAACTGGTGCCAGAGCCATGGCCTAAAGTTAAATGCCAAAAAATGCATAGTCATACCCTTCGGGAAAAACAAGGTTACCCCTAGCTACCAAATAGGTAGCAATCCACTGAGCACAGAAGAAGTTATCAGGGACCTAGGGACACAGGTTGATAGTAGTCTGTCATTCGACACCCATGTAGCCAAATTAGTTAGGAAGACCTTCTACATTGCCCACCTTATCATGAAGGGATTCTCGTCTAGATCAAGGGAGGTCATAGTCTCCCTGTACTCATCACTCATCAGACCAATGATTGAGTATAATGCCCCATTCGGAATGTATCTGACCCGACACTTGCAGCAGCTTGAGAGGCCACAAAGTTCCTCACCAAAAGGATAAAGGGTCTCAAACATCTGTCCTATGCTGCCCGACTGAAAGAACTCCAGCTCTACTCAGTCGAAACACGCTTGCTCAGAGGTGACCTTTGCCTAACATACAAGGCCATGTCAAACCCAGATTTGATGAATATGCTTCACCTCAAAAATCTAGATCCATCAGAGCCACAAGGGCGGAGACTTAAACCTGGACACGGCTATTAATAGGGCGTGTTGGAGGGATAGATTCATCACCCAAAGACTCCCTATGCTGTGGAACAAAATCCCGGTATATGTGAGGCAGAGCACCTCGCTGGCCTTGTTCAAGAAAAATCTTGACCAATGGATGGGAGATCGCAGATATACCCCAGGGATCACCTCAGTGTCACTGCTCGACAGAGGCACAGCAAAATAATGGGTATAGTTCCCCATACTAAAGGGGTGGCGTAAGCCACAAAACTATGGGCTAGGCTTGTAAATGCCCTCGGGCAGATAGCCTAGTATGAACCTATGAACCTATGAATATCATGAATGTATATATTGTAAATAGTTTACTTTCTGCCTTTTTTTCTCCCCTTTCTGGGAATGATTTCTCATTACTGCCATCATACAATTTTAGATGCTATGTAACCAAAGACCAACAACTTGTCTCTAATTTGAAATGTAATGTATGTTCTACAACTTTTTCTATTATACAACTCTCTGTCTCTGAATACGTCAATATCATGAAAGTATACATTGTAAATAGTTGACTTTCCACCTTTTATTGTTCCCTTTCTGGGAAGCATTTTCTTTACTGCCATCATACAATTTTAAATGCTATGTAACCAATGTACAACTTGTCTCTAATCTGATATGTAAAGTATGTTTTTCAATTTTCCTATCATACTTTGCTTATTTTTACTATGTAATATGGAACTTTTCTCCCTGGGCCTCCACTGAAAACAGGCTCCCTGAGCCCAGTGGATCTCCCCGGTCATCAAACTGGAAATAAATAAATAAATAAATATTCTACGAGCATTCCCTCATTAGAAATAGGACAGTAGAGATTTTTTTCATAAAAGCCTCAGTACCATTTCCTTTAGACCTTTGACCAGGAGACCATTAACTGTAACAGGCTCAGTAGGAATTTGTTCCAGTTTGTAACTCATATTTACAGTTAGAATATAAAGTCTTTTACAACTGGGATTCTGTGATTTCAGTTAAATGTAACTGCCAGCAAATACTTTGAATTAAGAGATTATCTTGAGTGTGCTTTCCAGACACTTTGCAAAGCTTTCTTCAAGGACATATGTGGACTCATTTAACAGATTACTTTTGTAAAGTTGTGAAAAAACAGCTAAAAACTCAGGGAATTTGTCTACTGAGAAGAAAATCGGAACAACTGAAAGGTTAAAAAGAGGGCTACAGAAGAGAAAATACTATAACCATGTTTTCTACATGGATGGTGGTGTTTCTGTTTATTGCTATTTTCAGCAGTTTTTTTGTTTAGTTACATTCCATTGTTATTCATGGCATATTAATGAGTTCCAAGCTTTTTTTTTCACTGAAAAGGTGCTGGGTGATTCAATCAACTTTCCTAAAGAGATAGGATGGTCAGAGACAAACAAGGATTTAAAGAAGGCAGATGATTTACAAAAGACATTTCTTTGTAAGGGGTTGGTAAAATGAAGGGCTTTGTACCCAGACATCCATTACACAGACGAAAAGGGCAGGGTGGCCTGCCCAGGTTGGTTATTGTCCAGTACCACAGAATCATACAGAATGATTTGAATGGGGCTATAGGCTGACAGAAACACTGATAGAAATGAAAAGCTTGACTGCCTATATTTAAAAAGAAAGCCAGCCAAAAATAGCCAGTGAACCTAGCAGAAATTTGTAAAGAACAGTTATGGTCATACCTCTCAACTTGCAGACATAGAAAATAGGAACAAAGCCTTTAAAAATAGGAACATCCAGTTAAAAATCTGGATATCCGATTAGCATAAAATTTGAATAACAAATAGCACATAAGTCTTCCTGCTTCCAGAAAGAATGTGGGATACTAATTAGAAACACATTTTTTAAAAAAAGAGACAAAAATTGTGGAAACATATAAGCCCTATATCAAGGAGACAGTTTTAAATCAGTGAACCTAAACTACAAAATTCCTTCAGAAAAAGATAGATGTAAGATGTGTGTCCTGTTTCTTTAAATTATTATTGCTACTAGTACGTTGGTCATATAGTGTAGTCTTCTTTTTACTAGACAGCTTCAAAAATCACACGTGATGAGGAAGAATCTGAAAATTGTATTCAGTCAAGCCTGAAAATATGGACATACCTCCAAAATGGATAAAGCAGGCCTAAAATATGCACATTCCAAGCCAACTACCAGACACTTTTCAGTGAATGTAAGATCTATTCATTCCCCAATGAAAACTGAAAAAATATAATTGCAGTTTGGTTTGTATTCTGTAGTTTATACTGTACATGCTGCTCTGCTTGGTGAATGGTATTGTGTAAATCTGTGGCTTTTATGGAAAAAATATAAACAGTACAGCTTGTATGGGCTTTTGTTCATTCAGACGGTTCTAGAAGTGCTCCTTCCATCTGCCCTTGCTGGTCTCTGGACTGGAATACTGATTGGTGCTGGCATCCCTTACAGATGATGCCTGCTGACTGTCTTCCTTATGTCTTGCCATCAACTTGCAACCTGATAGACCTTCTTTGTGTTGACAAAGGTTCTCTTACATCTTGCTCTTTGCTATTGCAACTGCTCTCTTTGCATTTTGTTAGCCAGCCACTATTCCTTCAAAGTTTACATGTAGTTTTCCCCCAGGCAGACTAACATGGATAAAACATATGGAACGTGAAACAAACTTTAATTAATTTACAGCTCTCATTCCGGTATGACTAGTTCTTCAAGCCACTTCAGTGTCAGCCTTGCTTGTTCCTCCCATTATGATTTCATCTGCACCTATAAGTTTTAGTCTTTTCTTATTTATTTTTTGTTTTGTTTTGTTTGTTGAGCAGTTAAATTGCTGGTCTCACGTGCCTAGTTCTCCATGAGCCTGTAATGTTCCAGTAGTGGTTCTGAACTATACTGTATTTGTAGCTGTGAGGGTTTGATTTATTTCCTAAGCTGAGCTGCAATGAACCACAGTGGTCAGTGGTTCACTAACATTACTTTCTGGTTTATCCTTTACATTTTATATACTTGCTGTGGCATAAAACACTTTCTCAGCAAGTATGTAAACTAAAATATTGATGGTATCCAGAAAGGATTTTACATACTCCTCCTTGGGTTCCATCTCTGGCTAAATCTGTAGAGTTTTACCTGATGTGATGCGTGCCATAAGGCCATTTCTGTTCACTCAATGCGGCCCCAGCAAGCCAAAAGTTTGGACACCCCTGATATAGTCCTATTGTTGCCCAAATCCCTGAAGTCATATGATTGTGGTGGGGAAGCAGGGGGGGGGGGCTTGACTCCATGCAAAATGCATTGTTTCACTGTTTGAAGGTACCTGACATTTGCTATTGTGCAGGGCTGCATTGCAGTATTTGATATATACAATATAGCAGTATTCAGGACAACACTGTTCCATATTTTGGCATTAAAATCTCCGATAGCTGAATATATTATAGTTTGTCTTGGTCAAGGGAATTATTGGAAACTGTCTATAAGGATCAGTCTGCAATTTGGTTAACAAAGAAATTTTTAAAAATGATGTATAAATGCAGTTTACATATTTATTCTGTAATAATGTAACCTATAATGTAATCTAACATCAGTTTCATGAATGTATATATTGTAAATAGTTTACTTTCTGCCTTTTTTCTCCCCTTTCTGGGAATGATTTCTCATTACTGCCATCATACAATTTTAGATGCTATGTAACCAAAGACCAACAACTTGTCTCTAATTTGAAATGTAATGTATGTTCTACAACTTTTTCTATTATACAACTCTCTGTCTCTGAATATGTCAATATCATGAAAGTATACATTGTAAATAGTTTACTTTCCACCTTTTATTGTTCCCTTTCTGGGAAGCATTTTCTTTACTGCCATCATACAATTTTAAATGCTATGTAACCTATCTCTCAACAGCTATGTAACCTATCTCTCAACAGCAGGTACAAGTACGAATCTGTCATTGTCCACGCTGGTGTGAACAACCTGAGATGTACCTCCTTGGACTACATGAAAAGAGACATAGAGGAGCTCTCTGATTATGTAGCCCAGGCAGGTATGACCCTGACCTTGAGCAGTATCCTACCTTCACCAAGAATGATGCCACAATACAGAGACAAGATGATCAGCTTTAATAATTGGCTTAAACTCTGGTGTCATTCAAAGGGGATCCAATGTCTGTCTGCCTGGGATGACATGCTGGACAAGCCACGCTGCTTCGCAAGAGACGGCTTGCACCTGTCACCCCTGGGCTTCCGGATATTGGCAAAGGCTCTTGCCACCCCCATAGTGCCTTTTTTAGGCAAGGCTCAAATTCTAAACCTACCACCCTAGAACACAAAAAAGGAAAAAAACTAAGGGTAATGCTGCTCAATGCCAGAAGTCTCAACCTCAAGATGCACGCACTCGAGGCCCTTCTCAGTATGGAGAACATCGATGTCTGTGCTGTGACTGAAACCTGGTTCAAGGCTCCCAAGAGCACCCCGGCACTATCAGGTTTTATCTCATATCATGCGTTCCGGCCCCAAAATCTGGACAACACCAAGAAAGGAGGAGGGGGTCTATATTCATCAAGGACACCCACACCTCAAGGTTGGTGGCAACGCACGATGCATCAGAGACCATCCAGGTGCAATTAACCATAGGCAAGACTGCTCTGCAATTTGTAGCATGTTACAGGCCACCCTCTCAATCTCAGGAACCTCACATAGCTTTCCTGAAAACACTGGAGGGGATAAATGTATCTCCAAACACCATCATACTAGGTGACTTCAACTACCCAAATATAGACTGGGATCACTACTCAAGCCCCAACACTCTAGCCCAAAGGTTCCTAGAGTTCATAAACTCAAATGCCATGGAACAACTAGTCACCATCCCCACAAGAGGAGAAAACATACTAGATCTCATCATCACGAACATGGGGTCACAATGTTCAACACCGGAAGTATACCCCTCACTGGTGAGATCAGACCATAAACTAATCTCACTGGAAGTCCACATCCCGCCCCCACCTAAGATAAAAAAGACCACAGTGAAGAACTTCTCAAAAGCCGACTTCACACTTCTAAAGACTAGTGTGGTCTCTTTTAAGGCCCCCAAACCTGCGGAAACCATTACTCAAGCCGCTGAATCACTTACAAATGTCTTCTGCCAGCACCTACAGGACTGCATGGATCAGGCAATCCCAAACAAAACAAAGACTCTTTGTACCAAAGGCAAGCGTCCAGTCTGGTGGACCCCAGCCATAAACAAGCTCTACAACAAAAGGAGGAAGCTACTACAAGATAGAGCAAAATCCTTAAAAGGGAAGACACCTTTGATCATTATAAGTAAAAAACTAAGATCTCTCATAAAATCATCCAAGGCAAATTTTGAGAGAAAAGTCGCTAAGGACTCAAAAGACAATCATAAGGCCTTCTTTAGCTATGTTAGAAACCTGGGAGGAAACTCCCAGATATGCTCAGAATTAGTTCAAAATGATGTAAAATTACTGAACCTACAGACATTGCCAACATACTGGCTGACAGGTTCAGTGCAAACTCTCCCCAAAAGGTGAGATATTTATACCAGAGGATTGTAGCCCCCCAAACATCTCTAACGCTCAGGTGAGAACTGCTCTCTCCAAGGCAAAAAACACAGCATCCATGGGACCAGATGGTGTCCCCGGTTGTGTGCTCTACGAACTCAATGAGGAATTAAACCCGCAGTTAGGGCAGCTGTTTAATCTTAGCCTCACCTCAGGATACGTGCCCAAGGAGTGGCATACGGCAACTGTAGTCCCACTTCACAAAGGCGGTGCCTCCACCGACCCTGGAAATTACCATCCCATCAGCTTGACAAGCCTGATCTGCAAAGCTATGGAGAGGATCATAATGGAACTCATAAATAAAGACATAGGGGACTTGCAGACTTTGGATCCGACCCAGTTTGGCTTTTTCAAAAGCAGATCATGCCTTTTAAACTTGGTTGACTTTTTCGAAACAGTCACCAAGGCCATTGATGAGGGAAAGGCAGTCCACACAGCCTACCTCGACCTGGCAAAGGCTTTCGACACAATACCCCACTCAGGTATCATTGAAAAACTCATCAGCTTAAATGTAAACCCATACATCACAAGATGGGTTGCAAACTGGCTAAGTGACAGAACACACAGGGTCAGAGTTGCTGGCGCCATGTCAGACTCAAAGCCTGTCACAAGTGGTGCCCTACAGGGCTCAGTCCTGGGCCCACTCTTGTTCGGCATCTACTTTTCAGAAGTACAGGCAAACACAGGAGGGTTATGGCTGACAAAATTTGCAGATGACTGCAAACTGGGCGCCATAGTTGAGAACACATCTGACACAGATATCCTTCAGAAGGGTCTTATAGAAATGGATAACTGGTGCCAGAGCCATGGCCTAAAGTTAAACGCCAAAAAATGCATAGTCATACCCTTCGGGAAAAACAAGGTTATCCCTAGCTACCATATAGGCGGCAATCCACTAAGCACAGAAGAGGTTATCAGGGACCTGGGGACTCAGGTTGACAGTAACCTTTCGTTTGACACTCACGTTGCCAAAGTAGTTAGGAAGACCTTCTACATTGCCAACCTGATCATAAAGGGATTCACATCTAGATCAAGGGAGGTCATCGTCCCCCTGTATTCATCACTCATCAGACCAATGATTGAGTACAATGCCCCATTCGGAATGTATCTGACATGACACCTGCAGCAACTGGAAAGGCCCCAAAAGTTCCTCACCAAAAGGATAAATGGTCTCAAAATATGTCTTATGCTGCCCGACTGAAGGAACTCCAGCTCTATTCAGTCACTTACCGACTGCTCAGAGGCGACCTGTGCCTGACATACAAGGCCATGTCCAACCCGGAATTGATGAACATGCTTCACCTCAAAAAATCTAGATCCCTCAGAACTACAAGGGCAGGAGACTTAAACCTTGACATGGTTATTAATAGGATGTGCTGGAGGGACAGATTCATCACCCAGAGACTCCCTATGCTGTGGAACAAAATCCCGGTACATGTGAGGCAGAGCACCTCGCTGGCTTTGTTCAAGAGAAATCTTGACCAATGGATGGGAGATCGCAGCTATACCCCAGGGATTATCTCAGTGTCACTGCTTGACAGAGGCACAGCAAAATAATGGGCATAGTATCCTTCAAACTAAAGGGGTGGTGAAAGCCACAAAACTCTGGGCTAGGCTTATAAATGCCCTTGGGCAGATAGCCTAGTATGAACCTATGAACCTATGTACAACTTGTCTCTAATCTGATATGTAAAGTATGTTTTTCAATTTTCCTGTCATAATTTGCTTATTTTTACTATGTAATATGGAACGTTTCTCCCTAGGCCTCCACTGAAAACAGGCTCCCTGAGCCCAGTGGATCTCCCCGGTCATCAAACTGGAAATAAATAAATAAATATTCTACGAGCATTCCCTCATTAGAAATAGGACAGTAGAGATTTTTTTCATAAAAGCCTCAGTACCATTTCCTTTAGACCTCTGACCAGGAGACCATTAACTGTAACAGGCTCAGTAGGAATTTGTTCCAGTTTGTAACTCATATTTACAGTTAGAATATAAAGTCCTTTACAACTGGGATTCTGTGATTTCAGTTAAATGTAACTGCCAGCAAATACTTTGAATTAAGAGATTATCTTGAGTGTGCTTTCCAGACACTTTGCAAAGCTTTCTTAAAGGACATATGTGGACTCATTTAACAGATTACTTTTGTAAAGTTGTGAAAAAACATCTAAAAACTCAGGGAATTTGTCTACTGAGAACGGAACAACTGAAAGGTTAAAAAGAGGGCTACAGAAGAGAAAATACTATAACCATGTTTTCTACATGGATGGTGGTGTTTCTGTTTATTGCTGTTTTCAGCAGTTTTTTGTTTAGTTACATTCCATTGTTATTCATGGCAAATTAGTGAGTTCCAAGCTTTTTTTTTTTTTTCACTGAAAAGGTGCTGGGTGATTCAATCAACTTTCCTAAAAAGATAGGATGGTCAGAGACAAACAAGAATTTAAAGAAGGCAGATGATTTACAAAAGACATTTCTTTGTAAGGGGTGGGTAAAATGAAGGGCTTTGTACCCAGACGTCCATTACACAGACGAAAAGGGCAGGGTGGCCTGCCCAGGTTGGTTATTGTCCAGTACCACAGAATCATACAGAATGATTTGAATGGGGCTATAGGCTGACAGAAACACTGATAGAAATGAAAAGCTTGACTGCCTATATTTAAAAAGATAGCCAGCCAAAAATAGCCAGTGAACCTAGCAGAAATTTGTAAAGAACAGTTATGGTCGTACCTCTCAACTTGCAGACATAGAAAATAGGAACAAAGCCTTTGAAAATAGGAACATCCAGTTAAAAATCTGGATATCTGATTAGCATAAAATTTGAATAACAAATAGCACATAAGTCTTCCTGCTTCCAGAAAGAATGTGGGATACTAATTAGAAACACATTTAAAAAAAAAAAGAGACAAAAATTGTGGAAAAATCTAAGCCCTATATCAAGGAGACAGTTTTAAATCAGTGAACCTAAACTACAAAATTCCTTCAGAAAAAGATAGATGTAAGATGTATGTCCTGTTTCTTTAAATTATTATTGCCACTAGTATGTTGGTCATATAGTGTAGTCTTCTTTTTACTAGACAGCTTCAAAAATCACACGTGATGAGGAAGAATCTGAAAATTGTATTCAGTCAAGCCTGAAAATATGGACATGCCTCCAAGATGGAGGCATCCTGTGCAGGGATAAAGCAGGCCTAAAATATGCACATTCCAAGCCAACTACCAGACACTTTTCAGTGAATGGAAGATCTATTCATTCCCCAATGAAAACTGAAAAAATATAATTGCAGTTTGGTTTGTATTCTGTAGTTTATACTGTATATGCTGCTCTGCTTGGTGAATGGTATTGTGCAAATCTGTGGCTTTTATGGAAAAAATATAAACAGTACAGCTTGTGTGGGTTTTTGTTCATTCAGACGGTTCTAGAAGTGCTCCTTCCATCTGCCCTTGCTGGTCTCTGGACTGGAATACTGATTGGTGCTGGCATCCCTTACAGATGATGCCTGCTGACTGTCTTCCTTATGTCTTGCCATCAACTTTCAACCTGATAGACCTTCTTTGTGTTGACAAAGGTTCTCTTACATCTTGCTCTTTGCTATTGCAACTGCTCTCTTTGCATTTTGTTAGCCAGCCACTATTCCTTCAAAGTTTACATGTAGTTTTCCCCCAGGCAGACTAACATGGATAAAACATATGGAACGTGAAACAAACTTTAATTAATTTACAGCTCTCATTCCGGTATGACTAGTTCTTCAAGCCACTTCAGTGTCAGCCTTGCTTATTCCTCCCGTTATGATTTCATCTGCACCTATACGTTTTAGTCTTTTCTTATTTATTTTTTGTTTTGTTTTGTTTGTTGAGCAGTTAAATGGTTGGTCTCACTTGCCTAGTTCTCCATGAGCCTGTAATGTTCCAGTAGTGGTTCTGAACTATACTGTATTTGTAGCTGTGAGGGTTTGTTTTATTTGCTAAGCTGAGCTGCAATGAACTACAGTGGTCAGTGGTTCACTAACATTACTTTCTGGTTTATACTTTACATTTTATATACTTGCTGTGGCATAAAACACTTTCTCAGCAAGTATGTAAACTAAAATATTGATGGTATCCAGAAAGGATTTTACATACTCCTCCTTGGGTTCCATCTCTGGCTAAATCTCTAGAGCTTTACCTGATGTGATACGTGCCATAAGGCATACAAAAACAAATTCAGTGTTGGAAGCTTCCTTTATATTGTTCTGAGTGTCATGTTAGTAACTCCTATTAACATTAAGTTATAGATGACTTCATCAAGATAAAATATTTAGAATGATTGAACTGGGAGGATGAATACAGTTGTTAATACTTAATGTTAGTTAAACTCTAAATATGGTTTTGAGAATACTGTCTGCACTGTAATGGTAGCACACACACAGACACACACACACACACACACACACACACACACACACACACACACACACACACACACACACACGCAGACACACACACACACACACACACACACACACACACACACACACACACACACACACACACACACACACACACACACACTCTTCGTCAACCGGTGTTCTTCACCAGCCATACAGTTCCACAAGTGTAGATGATCATATTTCAAAACAAATCTACGTTTAAGCATAATTAACATATCCTAATGGTTTGGTGCTTTTCTCCTACCACACAGTCAAAGTTTAAAACAGTATTTACTACTTTTAGTTGCAGAAAGCAAGAAACCAACCAACTACAGTGGTCAGTGACTCATAACCATCATATTTTATGTTATGTACTGCCTATGGTGAAAAAAAAAACTTTCTTGGTAAGTATATAAAATAAAACATCTGTCAGAATTACGCTTTGGATTATGATTATGAGTTGCTGGAAGGTTTAGTACTGTAGGCCTAGCTCTTTGTTCCTTATTTTTCACTTAATACTATGAGATAGAACATGTCACTTAATTATACAGTGTTCTGGGCCTAGAACATGTCACTTAATTATACAGTGTTCTGGGCCTAGAACATGTCACTTAATTATACAGTGTTCTGGGCCTAGAACATGTCACTTAATTATACAGTGTTCTGGGCCTAGAACATGTCACTTAATTATACAGTGTTCTGGGCCTAGAACATGTCACTTAATTATACAGTGTTCTGGGCCTTTTCTGTAAAACTACACGTAGCTAGTGGGGCTGCCTGGTTAACAAGTGAATAGTACTCATTACAAAAAGAAATTCCTTGTAATCTAATGTATGCCTCACCTAAAGGCATGCATTTCTCAGTAATAGTTTAAAATACCTGGTAGGTTAGTCCTTCCTGCCCAGAACTCTGTTCTTGTTACTGTTACCATGAAGACCCTTGCAGTTTATTAATCCCATCACTAATACCCCAAACAGCTACATCATTACTTACAAATTTCAGTGCCCCAATCACCCACACCTTTAGGCACCCCTTAATGGATCCACTGTAACTCACGTCACAGCAGGTTAGTCACAGATAGCTCAAATGAACACATTTGTCAGGTTATGAGCTAATGTGAAACTAATGACAGATGCTTTTGTAGGGCGGCAACCCACCCTGTATCCCCAGGTGGGGGGAGGTTAGCCCCCTTAGTTTATTACTCTCACTTCAAGGTCACTGTACCTTAGAGAAAGAGTGATCACTGACAGGCAGTGTAACACCCTACACACTCTTTCATGTAATGTATACCAACCTCAGATCACCTACATCTTGCATTCGCAAGTACTTCCTCACTTCACTGAGAAGCAGGCAGCCAGACACTAGCAAATACTATCTTGAATTTTGATGGTAGTGTAAATAACTCAAGATGAAATGACCCAAGCAAGTGACTGTAAGCCAATGGAAGCAAGTATGTTTTTTTTTATACCTCAGTCACTAGGCTTTGAATGCTCTTTTGATGACTGAATATGAAAACATGTGTTTGAGTCAGTCCTGCATAGCATAGCTTCAGCACTGGCTCATGCAAAGAACATGAAATTGCTAAAATTAAGGCCAAGGTTCATGAATATTTTATACCTGGTGCATGCAACTTGGCACCAGGCATAAAACTCTGTGAGTGATGCCATGTTACCAACAGAAGATAATTGATTAAAACAACTGGCTTAGCTTCTGGTGTTAATCCAAAGGGGGACAATATTTGATGGCCTGGGAGGACGGGTCTACTTCAGAAGACTGACAAACCAAAATACTAAATCCCAAAACACTGAAAATTTAAAATACTGAACACATTTTTAATGCAGGGGACAAGCCTCCCTGCATCCCTCATGTGAGGAGCTGTGGCCCCCACACCACCTGCTAACTATATATACCAACTCCAATACTGTACAACAGTGGAGAAGGGGCAAATTCCATCATTTAGTATTTTGAATTTTCAGTCTTTTGGGATTCGGTCTTTGGGTTTTCAATCTTCTGAAGTAGACCCTGGAGGACATGGTTGACACACCATGCTGCTTTGCCAAGGATGTTCTGCACTTAGCCAGTCTAGGCTTTTGGATATTGGTAAAGACCTTTTCCACCCCATATTGTGCCTTTTTTAGGCAATGTCAAACTGATAAACCTCCTGACTTAACTGAACCTATGAAGAGATATCCGAAGGTGGTACTGCTCAATGCTAGAAATCTTAACAAGAAACTCAACTCTCTGCAAGCCTTCTTCTCCCTGGAGAGTATGGACATCTCTGTAGTCACAGAGACATGGTTTAAAGTCACAGAGCATGCCCCAGCAGTGCAAAGTTCTAATATCTTTCACACCTTTAGAACAGCTACTGCACAGGAGGGAACTAAAGGTGGAGAAGTCTCAGTCTACATTAAAAACAACCTTACATCTGGACTAGTTCAAGTTTATAACCAACTGGAACTCATACATGTGCAATTCATCATAAACAGGGTCTTGTACTATATTCTTGCAAACTATAAGTCCCCATTTATGTTCCAGGAATCCCATACTACCTCTCTCAATATACTGGAGTCCCTCACCATTCAACCCAATGCCATCTTCATGGAGGATTTCAACTAATCCTATATATATTGAGAATTCTACACACACCTTTAATGCAAAAGCCAATCTAATACCAGCATCATGGAACAGGTGGTCCTTTCACCTGCCAGGGGTACAAACATCCTTGACCTTGTACTCACAAACATGGAGGAGTGATGTTCCTCACTCAATGTGATGTCCTAGCTTGTCAGATATGACCATAAGGTAGTATTGCTTGAAATAAAAATTAAATTGAGGGGCCAAGTGAAACCAAAAACCTTTAGGAACCATTCCAAGGCTAACCTCTCTCTACTAAGCAATACCTTGGCTAAACTCCAAGCACCACCAAATCCAGTAAAAACCATAGCATATTCTGAGCTATGTACAAAATGCCTGCACAGCTATATTGCTAGCTCTATAGAACAAGTTGTGCTCACTTGTGTTAAGAATAAGACAAACTCAAAAGACAAGCCACCCTGATGGAATCACAATATCAATCATTTATACAACAAAAGAAAAAAATCTTACCCAAGAGTAGGAGGAACAAAGCCCAACATAGTAAATTCTCCCTGCCTAATCTAAACAGGCAGCTAAGAGCGAGATACTTAATAATTCAAAGACTAAATCTGAAGAAAAAAATAGCTTCTCAGGCAACGGACAACCCCAAATGCTTTCTACAACTATGTTTGTAACCTCAAGGGAAGTATGTAGCAATACACAGACCTTACCATAAATTGCATCACCCATATTGAACTGAAGACCATTGACAACCTTTTGGCTGACAGGTTCAGCTCAAATTTCTCCCCTCACTGCCTCTCAGTAGTCCAAAGGGAATACCGTGTACCACAATCCCCCCAACTGTTACTAAGGAGCAGGTCATCAATGCACTTTTCAAGACCAGAAACACTGCGTCGATGGGCCCCGATAACATCCTAGGATGCTTACTAAATAGCATGAAACATGACCTCTCTGGTCTACTCGAATCACTTTTCAACTATAGCCTACAGTCAGGTTTTGTGCAGAAGGAATGGAAGATGACTACAGTCATTCCCCTGCACAAAGGAGGTCCAATCACCCATCTGGGTAACTACAGGCCCATAAGTCTGACCAGCCTCACATGTAAGGCTATGGAAAGAATCATCATGGACATGATAAATGAGGACATAGGTAGTCTGCATATGCTGGCCTCATCACAGTTCAGCTTTGTTAAAAGAAGGTCATACCTGATAAATCTGGTGGACTTCTGCTTACCTCGACCTGGCCTAGGCTTTTGATACAGTACCTCACTCAAGCATTATAGACAAGAAGGAGGGGGAGAGAGTTAACTCTCTTGGTTAACAAAAGGAAATAAATAAATAAATAAAACTGTAAGTAAAACAGATTTTTTTCTTAACACTATTACTTAAATGGTGCATGGTTTTCTCTGCATGTTATAAAGTACATTTTTTGCAGTTATTTTTTTAAGTGTAATGGGGTAGTAACGTAAATAGGTGCTCCTGTTTATTCTTTTTGTTTCTTTCTGCCTTCTTCTCTCTTTCTAAATGTTTAGTTTTTAAGAGATGTAGGTACTGCAATGTAAAAGAAACAAAAAAGGGGATCTGGTTAAAAGAGCTTGACAAAAGAAAAATTGTCATGCGTTTTCTCATTCATGCATAGGGTAATGACTGTGTTAAGGCCTTTAGCTTTACATAGAAACATGTTTTGACAGAAAGCAAGTAAATGAAAAAGAATATTGAATATTATAAGGTCTTTTTTTCTAGTAAACAGTCCTGTATCTGGTTCTCATGTCACTAACAGACAATCTCATAAAGAGAAATAGCTTGGAGAAAATATTTCTGAAAGCATTCAAGTGTTTTTTCAGCTGGAAGAGTTATAAAGATAAGGCAAAACCAGATAGCACTTACTAGAATCACAGGCTCTACCATGGGTCGTAGCATGGATAAGCTTTCTTTCTGTTTAGCTCAGGTGTGTGTGTGTGTGTGTGTGTGTGTGTGTGTGTGTGTGTGTGTGTGTGTGTGTGTGTGTGGCTGTCAGTTTGGAACTAATGTTCCTATTAAGGGGGTAAAACTTCAATATTTGAAGATGAACATAGTTTTTTGTGTTATTATTAAGTGAGTAGGCTTTAGGGGGTATTGGGTGTGTGTGTATATTTTTATTTGAGGGTTTCTAATAAAACAAAAATGTCTGCGATATTTATTTATTTATTTTACATTTGTTTACTGGGATATCTGACTGGGGAAGAAAATCCATTTTCAGTGGAGACCCGGGGAGAAAAGCTCCATACATTACATCAGACAAGCAAAAAAAAAAAAAAGGACATATAAGAGAAGAAAAACATTTCCATATTGAAATGTGTGAAGAGAACTCCTTTAAATACATAATAATCAAAAGTAGACAATGTGTAAAATATACTACATTTCTAGATAGATGAAAACAGTAACAGAAGTTTAAGTAACATAGCTGTAAAAATATAATCAGAAGAGAAAATTTGTGACAAAAACAATTAAGAATCGTTGTTGTATGATTTAGTGCAGGCATACTATAATTGGATTTCTAGTAGATTAACAAAGCAACATGACTGTGAATTATTTACTAACCTGGGTCAGAACAGGAGCATATCCATGTTTTTGATAAGTGGGATTTGAGAAGTGTCTTAAAATTAGACTTACTGGCTGTTGACCTTATGTTAAGAGGCACAGAATTTCAGATTTTTGAAATACAATTAGAGTAAAGGGAATCTCCAGCAGAAATTTTACTGTTTGTTATATTTATTAATGATTTGTTGGCGAAACATAGGTGCCACTTGTTTGAGTAGAGATTTAGTAGACATTGAATTGATGTTTTTTTTCCTGGTTGGTAAAGTATTTGAAGGGCTATGGAAAGTTGGTTGAATGCTAAGA
>NC_056729.1:1681396505-1681399005 GCF_019279795.1 Protopterus annectens
TGAAAATCTGGTCAATTTGGTGCAAGGGTATAATGCCTTCCACACATTTAGACCAGCTACCACACAGACAGGAACTAAATGTGGAGGTCTCTTGATTTACATCAAAATTAAATATACCTCAAGGCTGGTCAAACAGGACAATGCACTTGAGCTTCTCCATGTTCGAATGACCATAGGCAAAATCCTATACCACTTCCCTGCAAGCTATAGGTCCCCCTCTATGACTCAGGAAACCCATAACATGTATTTAAACTTATTGGAAACACTCACCAACCAACCTAATACCATATCCATAGATGACTTTAATTACCCCACTGTTAACTGGGAATCATATACGACACCAAATGTGCAGGCAGGGAAATTTCTGGATTTTTTAAATACAAACTCCTTGGACCAGATTGTTAGTACACCGGCTAAGGGTGCAAACATACTGGCTCTTCACTAATTTGGGAGAGTGCTGGACACTGACTAGTGTAATGTGTTTTCTGGTAAGGTCGGACCACAAAATGGTTTCCTTTGAAGTAAAAATAAAACCTGAAACCTTAGCTAACTCTGAAATGTTCATGAACTACTCTAAGGCTAACTTTCTATGATTAAGTGACAACCTGGCTAAATTTCAAGCTGCCATAAACCCTGACAACACTACTTCCTACACGGAACTGCTCACAGAAACCCTATATAAGCATGTTAACAGTCTAATAGTGGCAGCTGTCCCCACCAGGAAGAAGTACAGAATTAATTCAAAAAACAAGCCACCCAGATGTGAATCACAACATCAATAGGCTGTATAACAGAATGAAGACAATTATGGCAAAACTTCCGAGCTGCAACACTCAGCAAGATAAAAGCACACTCATCAAACTAAACAACCAACTCAGAGGACAAATAAAGTCTACCAAAGTCAAATCTGGGGTATATTTGGTCTACCTGGCCAAGGACAGCCTAAAGGCATTCTTTACTTATGTCCACAGTCTTAAAGGCTATACACAATTATGTGTGGAGCTCATTGTTAATAAAGCCACCTATACAGAGCCTGAAGATAGAGTAGATCTATTGGCCAACAAATTCAGCTACAACTTTACTTGTCTCTCCCCCTCAACCTAACCTCAGGAAATACCATCAAATATAACTCCCGCTACTATCAGTAGGGAGCCGGTCCTTAATGATTTCTCTAAAGCCAAGGACTCTGCACCAATGAGCCAAGACAATATTCCAAGATTCCTTCTAAATAATATGAAACATGACCTATCAGGCCATCTGGAATTACTATTTAAATGTAGCCTCCAAACAGGCTTCATACCTCACAAATGGAGAATAGCAAAAGTCATCCCTCTGCACAAAGGTGAACCATCTATAGACCCTGGAAACTACAGACCCATAAGTTTCACTTGTCTCGTGTGAAAAACCACGGAAAGGATTATCATGGAAATAATCAATAATGGCATAGGACACCTACAGACACTGGACCCAAACTAGTTTGGTTTCGTCAAAGGCAGGTCTTGTCTACTCACCATGGCAGATTCTTTGAGAAGATCGCCAAAGCAATGGATAAGGGCAAAATGATTCACACTGCCTACGTTGACCTGGCTGAGACATTTCACACAATACCCCACTCAGCCATTATTGACAAATTGAAGAGATTAGGTATAAACCCTTATGTTACCTGATGAATAGCCAGCTGACTTATAGACAGGACCCATGAAGTTATAAATGGGCAGTCCACCTCTACAAAGAGGCTAGTCACAAGTGGAGTGCCTTAGGTATCAGTCATGGGACCTCTCCTTTTTGGCATTTACTTCTCAGAAGTCAAGGCCAACATCGATGGACTCTTTCTGACTAAATTTGCTGATGATTGCAAATTAAGAGCAGTCATAGAATTGCCACCAACACAAATGGTCTCCGGGAAGGGCTGAAACAGACAAATAACTGGTTTTAGAGCCATGGAGTAAAACTAAATGCCAAGAAATGTATAATAATAAACTTCTGGATGTCATCCATCCCTGGTAACTTTCATATTGGCAATATATCCCTAAGAGTAGACTCAGTAGTTAGGGACTTGGGGATACACATAGACCCATCACATATCTTCAGTAGTGAGGAAATCATTCTATACTGTTCAACTTATTAACAAAAGTATGCCATCTAGGTCCAAGGCAGTCATTGTTCCACTGTATTCGGCATTCATCAGCCTGTGCTTGAGTACAATGCCCCTTTGGTATGTACCTAACCAAGCACATCCAGCAATTGGAATTTCCAAAGAAATTCCTTACTAAAAACAGATGGCATAAGTAACCTGTCCTATGCAGACCACCTCAAGGTCCTATCCCTGTATTTTGTCTCCTATAGGCTGATGAGGGAAGATCTATGCCTGGCATGTAAGGCATTGTCAGATCCCACCCTGATAGACCTCCCGCATATCCATAAAATCAACAGCAGCAGAATTACCCATTCTAAAGACTGAAACCTTGCCTGTGATATAAATAGGGGCTGCTGGAGAGAC
>NC_056729.1:1681404005-1681411505 GCF_019279795.1 Protopterus annectens
TACTTGGTGTCAAAATCATGGCCTCAAGCTCAGTGCCAAGAAGTGCATTGTTATCCCCTTTGGGAAAAACTTGGTACCCATGAACTACCACATAGGCGGTAGCTCAATAAAAACTGAAAGTGTGGTGTGATAAGAGACCTCGGAACACAGGTGGACAGTAGTCTCTGCTTTGATAACCACATTGCCACAGTAGTCAGGAAACACTTCTATGTGGCACACCTCATCACAAAAGGGTTCTCCACTAGAAAAAGGAGGTCATTGTTCCTGTCTACTCATCAGACCCATTATAGAGTACAATGCCCCATTTGGCATGTATCTCACAAGACACCTACAACAATTGGAAAGGCCACAAAAATACCTCACTAAGAGGATTACCAGCTTCAAACAAATGCCATCTACAGACCATCTCAAAAAACTCCAGCTTTATTCCGTCGCATATCGCCTACTCAGAGGCGATCCCTACCTAACGTACAAAGCTATGTCAAACCAAGAGCTGTCGTGCATGCTACATTTAAAGAAATCCCCATCTCTCTGAACCACACGATCCAGGGACCTAAACCATGTCACCACAATAAACAGAACATGCTGGAGGGATAGATTCCTGCCCCAGAGACTTCCCATACTCTGCGACAAACTACCCGTTCATGTGAAGCAAAGCTCCTCATTGCCCTCTTTAAGAAAAATCTTGACGACTGGATAGTAAATAGAAAATTCACCCCGGGGATCACTTCTGCGGCACTGCTTGACAGGGGCACAGGAAAATAATTTTCTTGGGTGATGAAAGCCAGGGAACCTTTTTGGCTTGGCTTATACAGGCCCGAGGGCCGATAGCCTAGTAAATACCTATGAACCTATGAACGTATACCACTCCCCCAGAATGCCTTATTAGTGTATGTGATAGGCTAGAGAGATAGTTTACCTCAGTGCTGCACCTTTTTGAGGTAATCCCTGTGGTGGGGTCGATTATAAATTTGAAATGGTTACCACCGCAGTAAAATGTGCTTACCACTGTCAGTAGCCTTTCTGAATTCCGGCTTACATCTTTCTGGATCTTTCTGGATTTGTTTACTTCTCATTCACTAAGATCTTGCTGCAGTTTCTTGAACAGAGATGGATGTAAAATGCACTTAATGTGTGTAATCTGATTTTTTTTAAGTACTTTTCCTGTTTATCTGAAAGGATCATGGCTGAAACAGGGTTAGGGATCTAGCTTACATGTGTATGCAATTAGTACACAAATAATTTCATCTGTGCTTATCACTAAATCCAAGGTTTGATACAATAAGTAATTATACTCATTAAATAAAGTAATTTCTTATTCCAAATAGTAAGAGTACTTCTTGTGATTATGGGACAAGGTCATGGCTGGAAATGGATCCTTGAGGCCTAGCCCACCTACCTTTAAAATACTGACAAACAGAATGAAAAAAAGAGGTTTTTATGAACTGAATACATTCAGCATAAACAAATGCAAAATTAAAATTTAGAATAAATATTATTATTTGACTATTCATGACTTATGTGATCAAATGTTCTTTACATGCTTAATTTACTTCACATTTCAGTTCATATTTGAATTATCAGATGTGTATCTACATAAAACAGTATTTTATAAATTAAATATCATCAAAATGACATTGGTCTTTTATTCATTGCAAGGAACATTATGACAAAAATATCAAATTGTTGTAGGCATATAACCATCTGATTTAAGACTATTCAGAAGATGAGGGTTCCTTAGAAAGAAGAACTATATTTGTTATACTGAATTGCCAGTGAAATATGAAGACACCCTTTATTTTGCAAAGTTAAGTCTGAAATATACTGTACATGTTTCCTCTTGGAATGTGTTCAAGAGCTTGGTGTTGGCAGTGAGTTTACAAATCAAATATTTATTTACAGTCTCAAAGCATTAGCTCAGTATTTATTCAAGGCAGTGCCTATATTCGCAGTCACCATCTAAACAAATGATTAGGGCTTCAGGATAACATTCAGTATTTATTTCACACTGGAATTGTTTTCTTTGTAATTTTATAAACTCACTGGGAGGTTTCCCTCAGGGTTGCATGACTGACCATTATGCAAGCAGTGCCGTCTTCCTGTGCTCAGTTGGTATTAATAATCACTTCCAACCTTGGCAGCAGGAGGCATGTAATCATTCACATCACTAACACATGATAAGAGACTGCTTCTTCTGAGATACGCAAGGGCACTGCTATACAAATCAAAGTCATGGTGACATTTCGAAATATAGTTTTAAAAGACCATGGCAGATTGAGATAAATACTGGATTTCGCCTTTAAGTCCCATTATATTTTCCCTTTGTTGCACAGGAAATTGCTAAACATAACATTTTGTCTTGGAAAAAATAGGAAAAATAAATTGCACAATAATAGAACATTTTTTTAATTAGCAATCATTCTCAAGAAACAGATTTAACTTTCCCTAAAATAACAAGCTACACTGTTATACATGGTTCTCTTGTGCTACTTTATACCTGCATGTGCCAAGAGAATTTCCGTCAATGCAAGTTTAAATAACAAAGGATAGTCAGATGCAGAAAAATTCAGGCTTTCCATAAACATTTGGAGATCAGACCCTCAGTTTAGTTGCCTCAATGGATGAAGTTTACACTTTCTGACCAGCAGACATCTGCCACAGGTGTAAGTAGAAAATAAACACAGAGAATATGACAGATTGTTTGATCCTTTTGAGACATGAAAAACTATAGCATGTCTGCGGACATTGCTGAAGTAGTTTAGCACATAATGGAACTTGACTAGATTCCAGACAGTAGAAGAAAAAAATTGGCAAATGGCCTCTACACAAGAGAAGGCAATGACAACATGATCTAATTATCAGACTGACAATGATACACACCTGATTGAATGAATGTAGCACATCTACCTAACGGTACACACACCTGAATGAAGAATGTAGCACATCTACCTATTCAGCAATAATAAGTGATCCATTAATTAAGGATTTGCATGTTAATACACCTAGAAGGGGGACAATCATGAAGAAGTAGTAGATATTTTGTTCATGTAACTTACATGGGAAGAAAGTTAGTCATGCTTGACTTATGTAGATAAATCTAATATGGCAGCAACCTGACTCATGGCACAGTACATATCTTTATATATAATGTGGGAAATGTCTAACTTGAGAATAAATAACATCCATACGTTTTACAGGCCATAGACTTAAACCATAATGTATCTATAAACCTCATGTGTCAGCGACCTGCTTTATGGAAGAGCACGTGTTCTTATATCTAATGTGAGAAGTGCTACAGGCAGGACTCACCATGTATCCGTAAACCTAACCTAAAGACTTTCTTTTGTGAGGCCAACTTTTGCATATAAACCTAATATGGAAGTCATGGAACAACATACATCCATTAGTCTAATGTAGAAGTTATGTAACTCCAGAACAGCATGTCTGTAAATGTAATGTAGGCATTACCTAAGTCAAGTCACAGTGCATGTTAACATCTTATCACTGCTGTTAATGAACCTAAATAACATGTGTTCATAATTCTGACATAAGAACTACCAGTATGTGTGCTCGAGTCTAACAAAAGAACTTCTTGACTCAGATTAAAACATCTGCCCTTACACCTAACATGGGAACTACCAGACCCAGGACAGAGTACTGGTACTTTATACATGACATGGGAAAAACATCTCCCAGGAAACAACACATGTCCTTATACCTAACCAAGGAGCTGTCTGACCCAGGGCACAGCATTTCATATTTTCCTAAAATTAGAACTACCTATCCAGGGGGCACAATCTCTCTCTCTTTATATCTAGAATGATTGCTACCTGACACAGACCAGAGTACAGGTCTTTTAAATCTAATAAGGGAAAAACCTTTCCAGGGAAACAACATCTGTCCTTAAACCTAATATGACAAGTACTTGACACAGGGTATGACATCTGTTCTTATACTTAACATGGAAAATTCTAGTCCGAGGAAAGCCTGATCCAGAGCACACTTCTGAGGGTTTGGCAAAATGGTTAATGCCTTCACCTCATAGACCCAAGATACAGGGTTTAGACTGACTGGGTTACTGACTAGGTTTAAAATGCCCCTTTATGGCAGTTAGCATAGTATTCACCCATGACCCTGTTTGTCCTTATATCTGACAAGGGAACAACTTCAGACAGCACATATCTGTACTTAGGGTCTATATTAGAACATTGAACTTTCAAAATTTCGAGTGTTCTAATATCAACCCGTTTTCAGCGAATGCTGAAAATATCGAAGAAACAGAAAACCACATTTTTTCCTAGGGAAAGAATTTGATTGTCCATTTCTGTTGCTTCGGTATTTCCAGCTCTGTGGTGGAAAGTTACGGGTCGGGTTCAGGTAAGTGTGCGGTTGTGTGGACGTGAGGATTAGGGCGGGTTAGGTGAGTTAGGGTTAGGGAGTGGGTCAGGTAAGTGTGCATTTGTGTGGACGTGAGGGTTAGGGTGGGGTAGGTGAGTTAGGGTTAGGGCGCGGGTGAGGTGACTGTGCGATAGTGATGGACCTTAGGGTTAGGGTTTGGGTTAAGGTAAGTGGATAGTTAATGGTGTATGTATAGTTTAGTGTAGGGTTAGGTGTAAGAGTTTAGGTGTATGTGTGTGGATTGCTGTTTGTTTGGTGTGCTTGTGTTGTGTGTATGTGTTTTGGAACAGCAAATTTTTTCCCTAGGAAAAAATTCGCTGTTCTGTATGTTCGAAGTTTTAAATTTTTGATTAATAGAGTTCGATATTAGACTCGAAATTTTGAAAATTCGGTGTTCTAATATAGACTCTGTACTTATGCCCAATGTATAAACTACTTGATACAGGGCTAGCAAAAGTTACTTATACATAACACAGGAACAAACTGACCCAAAGCTTTATGTCGGTCTTTATACCTTACATGGGCACTACATGCCTCTGCGAATAATATCTATCTTTATACTTAACATGGGAGCAACTTGACACAGGACGTAGCACCTCTCTTTATAACTAACATGAGAACTGACCCAGGGAACAACAAATGTCCCTTGTGCATAAAATGGGAACAGCCAAACCCATAGCACAACATCAGTCCTTATACCTAACATGGGAACTACCTGACCTGGGGCAAAACATCCTTATACATAGCATAACAGGAGTGATTATACCTTAAATACCATCTGCTTAACCTAGGTCACAACATCTGTCCTTATACCCAACACTGGAACAACCCATCCCAGTACAAAATGTTAGTCCTTATAGCTAACTTGGGAATAACCTCAGCCATGTGGCAGCATTTGTTTTTATCCCTACTAAAAACAACTTGACTGTAGACACATCTGCTCGTATGCCTAACAGGGGAGTAGTCTTACACATGGCATGGCATATGTGCTTCATGTCTAATATGGAGTTTGTGTAGCTGCAATACTGTGTTCTTTTTTAAACATCTTGATTAAATTATCACTTAACACACAGGCAAATGTATGTTAACAGAAAAGAAAACAAACCATATTAACATTTTTTTCCATTTTCAGACATTATACATCACATATCTTTATTTATTTATTTATGTTTTTTGGTAATTAGCATCAGACTATTACATATATTGCTGAATTCCTACCTTTCCTTAAACTTCACTCCTCCTCTTTAACATTATTCTGCATGGATTGTTACACAATTTCCATTTATTTCGATGCAATTTTTCCTTCCTTTTTCTAAAGGTCCGTCTACTGTTTTTTTTTCTCTCTTTTGTAATATTCAATACTTCCGATACGTTGGTTTAGACCTTGATTTCCATTTTCTAGTAATTTCTTTTTTTGTCAACCAATAGAATTAACCTTAATAAAGTCTTGCTATGTCTCGGCAATTCAGATCCTGTATCCCAGATTAAAAAAAAAAAGCACATCCTTAGTCACATCTGTTTGTTCACCCAATATTTTTGAAAGAGTACTCTGTAGTGAATTTTTAAAATCTGAACACCAAAACGCAGAACGTTACTGTTGTTAGGACAACTGGTTCACCTAATGAATAACAACAATATATCCACTTAATACAGGTGAGTGATACCAGAGCACGCTCCAGGTTTAAAACTAAAAAGGCAGAAAAACGTATCTAATAAAATACGGACTTTAATAAAACATAAAAAATAAAGTAAACAGTGACCGCTTTCACAGTATATCTTATTGCTTCATCAGACTTACATTACCCCATGAGGCATCTACAAATATATAGTGCAGGCAACCAATCAGGTCTTGTACATAGGTTCAACCCCCAATCAACTTCCATAGTAACAAAATAGAAGCAATATGTATATATCACGATAACTTTAAAACTGTAATCACATAAAAAGTGCAGACACATATTAAATAGAATACATTAAACAGAAGTGTATGCCAATTACCTTGCCCCCCCCATTTTCAAAAAGGTACCAAGGGGGTATGATCATTTAGCCCTTTCCTTTCCCATGATCCACACATAATCTAATAATCCATTTAGCTTCTACTACTTCTGTAACCTTATTTCTCAGAAGGAAGAGAGGATAATAACAATTTTAAAACTGGTGGGACCAATGTTGTTAATGTTCCCATATTTTTTAGTAGTAATTCTAGAGATATTTTAAATATTAAGAGACATTGGTCACTTTTAACATTATTCCCTGAGATTAAAGACTTGGTAGGTGATAATCTGAAGTTCTGCTTTAAGAAGAAAAAGTCGATACATAGGATGCTGTGCTACCCACGAACATTAAGAGATAGTGGGCAGGAGCGTGTTATAGGTACTAAACCTTGTCAGTCATGCAATTAAAAACTGCATAGTTAAAATGGGTATTGTTGAACCAATCTGTATGTGGATATATAATTTACAGCCTTTGTTTTATCTTCATTAATTTTATACCATAAAAAACTTGAATATATCTAAAAATGTTCTACAACACTGAGATGTCTTTTTCTGGATTTATATGGTACAAATTAGTGTCATCTGTAAATAAAGCCAACTTTTCTTGATTTCCATACCAATTATAACCTTGCATTCCTGAGCCCCTTATTTTTTTATGCAAATAGCTCTAAATATAAAGCAAACAACAAAGGAGAAAGAAGGCAGCCCTCTTTGGCTCCTCTTTTCAAACACAACTCATAATACAGGATCCCTATTACTTCAATTCTTGTCTCTAATCCTTTATATATCCACTTAATTAACATTATTGTATCAGAGAGTGCAAACGCTTCCATTGCCCTACTCATAAAACCTCAATTTATTCTTTGAAATGCTTTCTCTGTGTCAAGACCCACCAACAGAAGTGTTTTCTTACATTCTGCTTCTCTCAGTATTATCATTGTCCTATTGAAGTTATGAAAAGTTTGCCTCCCCTCCAGAAAACCGTATTGATCCATATCTATCAATTTTGGCAATACCTTTGCCATTCTTTTAGCTAATATTGACATGACATGTTATAATCATGCTTTATAATTGAAATGGGTCTGTAGAAAGTTGGGTCTGATGGGTC